>NW_027129425.1:157500-175000 GCF_037325665.1 Littorina saxatilis | reverse complement strand
AGACCCTGTCTACCCTTGTGATCAAAAACGATAAGAGTAGTTTTGCTTATGAACCTTTAAACCTCTTGTAAAGGACAGGAAGGAGCATAGTGAGATAACTGGTCAGATTCATAACAATGGATCGCCTATGGCGAGAATCTTAGAAAGAGGAAAACTATAAAAACCATCAGAGATGGTTGTCCTAGTAGTTGATGCCTGACAAAAAGTCTGGACGGAAACAGAGTGAGGTAGAGAGCCTCTATTGAAAACCTACATAACACTGTAAGCCAAAGAGTGTGTGAATCTCGCTACCTCTGCGCGCTGCAGCTAGGAGAAAAGGAAGAACGTTTCACGTAATGTTTATGAAGGCTAGCAGAATGCAGCGGTTTGAAACATGTGGAGCATCGAAACTCCGAAACCGAAAGACCCAGACTTGTCTTGCTGTGGTCTTTTGTATTGATCCCTATCCAGTATATGGTCTCTCTGAGAAAAGAGACCTGTCATCTTAAAATGCGAGCTAAACAAGTCACACTGACAAGATTAGGGAGAAACAAGCCTAATTCACGTAAGGCCTAGAAATAGGCCCATGTTCTAACGAACAGTCTGGACAGAGCTCAAAAGAGAACAGTCCAAGATACAAAATACACCCCCCCCCCTTTTTCTTCACCTAACTGCCTTATCTCAAAAGGCTAATGAGTGAGGAGGAAGGCCCATTTGCGGGAGTGTGACAGAATGCCACTGATCCTTTCAAATAAAAGGATGAAGCTCTGATAGGAAATCAAGCAGCAGAGAAGACAACCATAGTCCTCAATGGCTAAGGGAGTGGTGTCAGTGAGAGCAAAGTACCCATCTCCCTACACCGTGGCTTGAAATAAAGAGGGCGAACTTCTGTTAACCGGAAATGAATGCCTCGCGGGAGCAAAGTGCCGCCGAATTTGAGTGTGAGTAACCAGCAGTACAATAGCTGAAGCCATAAGGCCACAGCTTGAAAGTTAGAAAGAATGCCTGAAAGGCCCATATACAAAAACGGTCACCCGTCCCGGTAGCAACCGAGACCGATGACGCTTAAACCTCGGTGGTCAGAGCGAGACCGAGTTGCGGCCTTTGCTGAAAAACGATAAAGAATAAGCCGAGACTGCAAGGATGAGGGTAAACTTTCCCTATTGCAAAATCAGGAGTGAAACGTAGGGAGTATTGAAAACCTGATTGCATGCTAGTACTATACTGTTCAAAAAAAGAAACGCATAGCTTGTAATATTTGGTTAATTTAGTTATATGGCTACAAGGATATCCACCAAACTGCAGAAAATGTTTATCTGGTCGTCGACCTTTCGTCCATTGCCACAAGTGAGCTCTGCACGTGACGCATGCGTTATCAGTGGCTACAATGTCAAAATTGCTCATTTGGCATGACCACTCGTCATGCTTCAGTGTAATCTCGTGAAACTCGGGGAATATTGAGCTCTCACCATGTCTTCCAAAACCCATAAAAGCGGATTGTTCGCCACAAAGAAATCAGACGACAATTCAGCGACGAAAGATGGCCCGATTGAGCAGAGAAGACCGCCAAATTGCATTGGGTCGTTTACAAGCAGGCCAAAGTCAAAGTGCAATCGCCAGGCACTTCCACGTGTCCCAGAGTACCATCAGTAGACTGTGGGTCAGGTTTCAAGCCACTGGCTCCGTTGCTGACTTGCCACGAGCGGGAAGACCAAGGGCGACAACTGCTGCTCACGACCGCTTCATACGGCTCCGCCACCTCCGGAATCGTTTCCTGTCGGCCTCATCTTCTGTCCAGGCTCTCCCCGGGCCACATCGATTATCGGACCAGACCGTGCGGAACCGCCTGCATGAAGCTGGTTTGAGAGCTCGCAGACCTCACAGACGAGCTGTCCTCACCCGCCGCCATCGCCAGAACCGAGTGCAGTGGGGCAACCAGCACCTTCGCTGGACCGTCCGGAATCACTGGAGACACGTGTGGTTCAGCGACGAGTCCTACTTCCTGCTCCAGCGACATGATGGTCGGAGGAGGGTCTACCGGAGAGTAAACGAACGTTACGCGCCCAACTGTGTGGATCAGGCACCCGTTCATGGTGGTGGAGGCGTCATGGTGTGGGGGGCGATCAATACCGCTGGAAGGAGCACGCTGGTGCACGTCAAAGGGCGCATAACTGCCCAGCGATACGTGGAGGAAATTCTGCGCCCACACGCCCTTCCTCTTCTGGCTGACCAGGATGCCATATTCCAGCAGGACAACGCTCGCCCGCACACAGCACGACTCACCACCCAGTTCCTCACCGACCACCATGTCTAGGTGCTTCCCTGGCCATCCATGTCGCCAGACATGAACCCGATAGAACACCTCTGGGATGAATTGGACAGACGTGTGCGCAGGCGAGAAGAAGCGCCGGCAAATCACCGCGATCTATTGCAGGCACTTCAGGAGGAGTGGGACACCATCCCACAGCAAGATATCCGGCATCTGATCCAGTCCATGCCCAGAAGGTGCCGGGCAGTTGTTGCTGCTCAAGGCAGTCACACCCCCTACTAACTTGACAGCCTCGGCACCCAATCGTATTGATTGACTGATTGATTTTAAGATGCAAATGAACTGTGTGTGCATTCAACTGTGTCCATACCAAATTTCAAACAAATAATCTAAATATTGGATTTTCTGTTAATTTTTTCGAAAAATAAAACAAATTTGGCAAGTAGCAACTATGCGTTTCTTTTTTTGAACAGTAAAAGTTAGCCCAGCCCAGCCATCACAGTGCAGTGTTCCGTAGGCCTGTTCAGCGACCTGCTTGGCCAGTTAGCCAGCAGTTGTAATGACAGTGCGCTTTACGCCAACAGTGGCGTAGGCCTACGTGTGCCAGGTGTGCCATCCAGTTGTTCTGTGCGTCGGTGCTACACAAGAGAACAGCTGCTGAAATTGGACTTGAATACAGGCAGTCCTCCTGTGACCCCCTCTCCCTCTCTTGGATTACCTCTGACCTCCGCTGATCATCCTCTGGCCTCCACTCTTGGATTTCCTTGCTCTACGGTGCCATTCGCACATGGATTACCTGGTCCTCTGTCGCTGCCATGGTCGATGTCTTCTGCTTCCAGCTGTGCCGCTAGCGATGGGTCATCGCTGTGTTGTCGCCTTAATGACAACGGTATCCACTGCCGCCAGCTGCCGTGCCTACGCAACCGCCCAAAGAAGGCACACAGGGGGCATCGCCGCAGACCGCGACTGAGGAGTGGGGCAGTGCTTCCAGACGTACCAGATCGTAAGCCACGAACACAGGCCACACCCCCCACCTCCTCCTCCACACCTCTCCACATCGCACTCTTCAACGCTCAATCAGTCTCATCAACACAACAAGCATGCAAACGCACAGACATTGTAGACTACATCACAGATAAGGACATAGACATTTTAGTTCTTACCGAGACTTGGTTGAAGGAAAACGGCGATGAAAGTGTCTGTGCCGATTTAACACCACCGAACTACTCTCTGCGATCATATCCCCGCACCACCGGCCGCGGTGGAGGAATAGCCGTCATCATCAAGAACACTCTAGCTAAACATGTCTCTTTTAACACTGTGCTGCCGTTTAAACACACCTCGTTTGAGTGTGTACAGGTGACATTGGCGCTTCATCAAAAACCCGTTCAGTTATTCTGCATAGAGACCACCCCCCAACGCAAAGAACAAACTCACTGACACTATGTTTTTCTCAGATTTTCATAATCTGCTTGATCACTGCAACACGTTGTCTGGAACCCCTGTTTTGATTGGTGATATCAATGTTCATTTTGATGACTGTAACCACCTGTCCACTGTCAAGATGTTAGACTTGTTAGATGTTTTTCAGTACACACAGTCTGTCAGTCAACCAACACACAAGAAGAACCACATCCTTGACTGGGTTATGCATAGGCCTGATGACCATATTGTTCAGTCTGTAACTGTTTCTCATGTTTTATCTTCAGATCATTTTTGTGTTTTGTTCGATCTGATGACTAGGCCCCCCACCCCACCCCCTGTTTTCACTTCTGTCCGTTGTCTGCGTACGATGGATAAGGATAGTTTCAGGGAAGAGCTGCAGACTGCGCTGTCCCCTTCTCTTACAGCTGATCAGCTTGAAGTTGTACTCCGTGCCGCTCTAGATGTCCATGCTCCCAGTTTGCGTCGCCGTGTCCGTCCGTCCAAGTCAGCACCGTGGTATCCTGCTATTAGTGAGGAACTGCGTGATGCAAAGTGTGAGCGTAGGCGTGCCGAGCGCAAGTGCCTTCAGACGGGTCTCACTGTACATAAGCAGATTTTTAACTACACCAAGAACGTTGTAACCAAGATCGTACACTCCGCTAAGACACTTTTTCTGCAGACTCAGATTGCCACTTGTTCTTCTAGCAAGTTTGATATTTGCAACCGCTTGACTGGCCGCACTAAGGTGTCCCCACTCCCCACTGTATTTCCTGTTAGTGAGCTGCCTGATGTTTTTAGTGATTTTTTCATCCAGAAAGTAGCTGATATTAGATCAGAACTTGACACGCTAGCTGTTAATTCTGCTGCACCCACTCATGTTGATGCTTCCCCTGCCTGTACGTTTTTAGCATTCCAGAAAGTCAGTGAGAAGGACCTTAGAGAGATTATTTTGAAATCCAAACCTACAACTTGTCCACTTGATGCATTGCCCACACCATTACTTGTTGAAAACCTTGATCTTCTGTTGCCTGTTCTCACCCAGATTGTTAATGATAGCCTGTTGTCTGGTGTTTTTCCATCATTGTTCAAAACTGCACTTGTGAAACCGCTCCTTAAGAAATCCAATCTCGATGTAAATGTCTTAAAGAACTACCGCCCTGTTTCTAACCTTTCATTTTTGTCAAAGATCATTGAGAAAGTAGTTTTAAAGCAGCTGTTAGTGTATTTGAACACTCATGATCTGATCTCGCATTCTCAGTCAGCATACCGTCCTTCTCACTGTACTGAGACTGCCCTGCTCAAGGTGACCAACGACATTCTGTCTGCTCTGGATGGTGGTGATGTGTCTGTGCTCACCCTACTGGACCTCTCGGCAGCGTTTGACACAATAGATCATGTCACACTGCTGAGCAGGCTCCAGACCTTGTATGGCATCTCTGGTCCAGCGCTGGCATGGTTTGAGTCCTATCTTACGGACAGAACTCAGGCTGTGCTTGTCGATGGCCAGAGATCAGCCCCAGCCCCCCTTGTTTTCGGTGTCCCTCAAGGCTCTGTACTTGGCCCCGTCCTCTTCATTATGTATACCAAACCCTTGTCTGCCCTCATTCAAAATCATTCCGTTTCAAACCAGTCTTTTGCTGATGATACCCAGTTGTATAAGCCTAGTTCCCCCGCTGAGACACATGCCGCCATCCAGACCATTCAGACCTGTATCTTAGATGTTAAGTCATCGATGGTAGAAAATAAGTTAAAACTAAATGATGATAAGACAGAGGCACTTCTGTGCATGAAAAAGTCCACAAAGTTCCCAAATTCTCAACCTTCGTCTGTCCAAGTAGGCAATATCGACATCTCTTTCTCTTCTTCAGCTAGAAACCTCGGCTTCACCATCTCCTCAGACATGTCACTCAACAAGCACATCTCCAACATCTGTAGGTCCGCATACTTTGAACTCCGCAAGATCGCAACCATCCGCCATACTCTGTCCGTTCAAACTACAAACACTCTAGTCTGCTCTCTTGTTCTTTCTAAACTTGACTACTGTAACTCTCTTCTCTCTGGCTGTCCACTCTACCTCCTGCACAAACTACAGAAAGTTCAAAATTCTGCAGCACGCCTGATCCTCAAAGCACGAAAAAAAGATCATGTCACACCACTTCGCCGCACACTCCACTGGTTACCCATCCAAGCCCGCATTGAATACAAACTGTCCACTCTCTGCTTTCACTTCTTCTCTGCCTCGTCTCCTGCTTATTTCTCTGAACTTCTCACTGTATACACTCCTGCTAGACAACTCCGCTCCTCTTCTGATAGCCGCACCCTAGTCATCCCACACACAAAATCAAAAGCATACGGACAACGCACTTTTGCATTTTGCGCATCTACTCAATGGAACTCTCTCCCCTCTCACATTCGCCACTCTCAGTCAGTACAGTCATTCAAGCGAGCACTCAAAACTCACCTCTTCCAGAAACACAACTCCTAAAGTCGCAACATTTTGCCATCCTGTTCTGTAACGGTTCCATCTCTATTCAGCTTGTTATTTTTGTCTTTTGTTTTAAATTATTATAAATATAATTTTTCACTGCAGTAGTCCTTTAACTTTAACCCTTAGCTGTAGGCTAGATATGCACAAGTCATGTCGGTGCCACATAATGCTGACACACATGTTCCTGTGCATAGTTTATGGATAACGTGTAGTTGGGAAGTTAAGAGTAGAAATAATTAGTATTTAGTGTAGGAGGAGGGTTGGGGGTGGGTAGGGAGGGGGTGGGTATGGTTTACTTTGAGCAGGTCGGTTTCAGTTTTAATAAACAATTTTAGAGAATTGTGTATCTTATATTTGAGTCTTTCGTGTTTTAGACATTGATGCATTTAATAGTTTTAACGAGTTGCCTTTTGTTTTATCATTCTGGTGTTTATCTAGCTGTGCTGTGTATCTTATAAGAAGTTCTTAAAAGTTCGAAGTTATTTTAGCATATAGGTTTGTTTGTTTTTTATGGTCTTAACAGTTAAACATGTATTACGTTATCATTAAGATTCATGCTTTGTTAGCACTAAGCAGTTGTTTTAATCAGTCTGGTTTTCTCTTGTTTTCATCTTATGAACATTCTAAATGTTAGACTAACTTATTGTCTTGTACAGAATAACAACTGTGTGAATGGTGCTATACTGAATGAAAGAGTGTGACATGAAGTTCTTGTACATCATTGTAAAGAGTGTGAATGACGTTTTAGCTTAGATGTCAAGCGCTTAGAGCAAGCCTTTTTAACGAAAGTTTTTGATTTAGCGCTATATAAATGTTCTTATTAATTGGGAAAGACACGCGAGGGTATCAGTAACCCGATCCGCTCTCAGACTACTCCCATCCCGAGAGGGGTGCGTGGGCGTCTTTTAATCTTCAGTTTCCCGATGACCGTAACATTAGAGGCATTACATGAAGTTAGTTCGAAAAACATTGAGAAAATAGTCTCAAAGTAAGAGAACTGGCCTAGGGATAGAATACGGCTTCCGTATAAAACCAAGGTTTCCTTAACTAGAAAATCAAGTGCTAGAAACCTAAAGTTGGGAAAAAAAAACACTGAGGGGAAAGTAAG
The DNA here is from genome assembly GCF_037325665.1 of Littorina saxatilis. NCBI lineage: Eukaryota > Metazoa > Mollusca > Gastropoda > Littorinimorpha > Littorinidae > Littorina > Littorina saxatilis. The sequence continues at coordinate 167,731 of NW_027129425.1, read as the reverse complement.
TTGTACCCTCCCTCTGCCCTTTGAGCGAAATTGGCTCAGCCTAAATTGACGCTTAGAAAGCGTGCAGAAAGACCTGAGAAAGTACCCAAAGCTGAATCCCTGAAATGGAAAACCAAGATTCAACCTTCGGATAAACAGAGGGGAAGGCGCGGTAAAACCGGGCGCCTGTATACCATACTGTGACACGTGTGACGTCACTTCGACGGCCTAGCCGAGAAGGCTAGAGAATCTAACAGGGCGAACAAATGCGTACCATTCTGCGATGTAGGAGAAAACTCCTAGCACATTGCAAATTTAAGAAAAATCCAGGGGCCGTCGCAGTGAAGGCTACAACGAGAGTGTAGCCTGTTAACTCGCGGGAGAAAGCCCTGCAAGGCGTAATGCCAAAGTAGAAACACTGGCCTCAAGGAAAGTGATTCTATTCATAGCTGGCAAAACATAAACAACAACTCATCGTCTTTTGCGTGTGGGAGAAAAACCACCCCAATGCTAAAGACTTCTGTGCCAAACCTAAGTTTAGCCACATGATGATGATTTAGTTCTTTCCGTAACCTCTCAGAAAGAAAAGCTGAAACTAAGGAATTTCTGCGAGTCCTTTGTGCTGCGCAGCGAAAGTCGCTGACAGAAGCCACTGCCTCAAGAGGTAGGCTTAGCCGGAAAAGTCCCGACTGAGAGGCCACGAACAGTAGCTCAGCGAGCCTAATAGAGATTTTGAGTCAGAATGTGAGCCAGAAATTTGGACATGTTCTGGCGATTTGTCGGAACCCAAAGCTTATGACTCTAATGAGAAAGCGCGATTCCGTAAACCGTAAAAGCTGAGATTGTTTTAACAGCTTGCCTTGTTTTTCCCCACTGAGGCGAAAAAATAGCGGCCTTAGCAGCTTCACCCGAGAAGGTGAAAAATAAGAGATATGCCGCACCATAGATGTAGTCTAGGCCACTTATGATTTCACCTCACAATAATGACCATAGAATTGATTTATATCACAATGCACAGTACCAACCAAGAAAAAACACATATGAAAAGTCCCGGTGAGAAACTGGAACAATTAATTTTTTTTCGGGCTTTTTCGATATTTTAAAAATAAAATGCCAAAGAAATTAGCAATTTCTTGGAAAAAAAGGAGAACCCTATCATGCTGCATATCAAATGAAAGGGCTTGAGCTGAATAACAAGAATATTAAGCTAAAATCCATTTCCGGTCAAATGCTGATGAAATATTCAGTAAGAACGTTATTTCCCGCGGTAACGGTGATCATACCTGATGACGAAAAGCATCATAACAAAGAAAATCCCTTACATGATGCATAATTCAACCTAGATACCTATCTGACTCTATTTCTACAGTCCTAGTGACTCCTACCTCAAATATTAGTCTCCTCCTCCTCTTCATCCATGGGAAGCATCGAATTGAGGCAACTTATTCCACGGCACTGTCCACAGGCAGTTGTGCAGCTAAGGCCGACCTTCCGGCAACTACAGCGTTGTGAGGAACAGTCAGTAGTGCAACCACATCTGATGATGTTCATTAACTCCTCAGGGGCTGGAGGAATGTCAGTGTGAACAGGAAGCACCTGTCCCCGCTGAAACTGAAACCCCCATTCTTCAGGCATGCATGAACTCCAGACTGGTACCCAAACAGATGATGCACCAGTTTCTCACCGGGACTTTTCATATGTGTTTTTTCTTGGTTGGTACTGTGCATTGTGATATAAATCTATGGTCATTATTGTGAGCATCAAGTAAGCAGCAATCATAGGTGCGCTGTACTAATGGGCGTACCTACCACAAAGCTGCCTAAGGCAGAGGGTCTAACCCTAAGTGTGTTTGCTTAGCTTCGTTATCTTGCCTAATTTGAGGCAAAAGTGGCAAGCTGAAGCAGTTCACGGCTCCTTCCAGAAGATGGGGAGGGATGCACCGTAGCATAAACGTGCGAACAACCCCCTGATGAGCCACAAAAAGCAAAGAGCGGAGTAGATCCGCCTCTTACTTGTAACCTGAGCCAAGCGATGGCTGACCAGACAAGCAAAACCTCTGTGAAAGGAAAAGATTAAAGTGACTCTACATCTTAGATCCTAGAGGGAAAGGAGAACCTGCACGCGTGCACGGAATGTGCAGATAAAAGCGCTGGGAGGCTCCGCTGCTCAGTAGACTTTAGCCAAAGAGGCTAGAAGCGTCATAACCTCCATCTCCCGTGCGTCACGACAAAGCTCGAAGTTGACAAGCGCAGAGAAGATAAAACGCAAGAAAAAAAATTTTTGCAAAGTTTCCGAACTCGAAAAGATCATGTGCTCATTCCCTCAGAGCAAGAGAGAGGACTCAGAATAACGTACTGTTCTACTGTAGCCGTCTTCCCTAACAGAAAAGCGACATCTTTCTCTACCGCATCGCCACCAAACTTGAATGAGTCTAATGACAACGCGATAGATCTCGACAGAGATCTCTGCAACGTCTCAGATAGAGCAATAACTCAAGCAAGCGTAAGCCAGTCTCCTCCAAAGACAACAGAGAATTCTCCGTAAACGGGACCACTCTGTCTCTGCTGTATCCATCTTGCCGACTGCAAGTACCGGTGTGACCGGAAGAGTGGAACGAGGCAAGGCAAACGAGTCAATCAACCTGACTGAGTTATGCGGCAGTGTAAACTTCTTAGCCGAACCAGCAGGCAAAGCTGAGGCTAAACACGAAGAAGCAAGGTAAGGCTGCGCTGAAACAGGAGCCAGACCAAGAGCTGTTAACAGCGGTACAGCGTGAAACGCACCGCAATGCTGAACAGTAGCCAGTAGCTTAGAAAGCTCAAACACTACCAACGGGGATTCCCGAAAACGGAACTGCTGCTTCTTCCTTCGCAGAACGGAAATCCCCCAAAGCGGAAGGAGGTTGGGCAAACAAACCAACAGGTGTCGCACCACCCTTCTCGAAATACTGTGAAACAACTTCCGCCGCCAAAGCCAGTGCTAGCGGAAGTTTAACCGGTATACGGAAGTCGGCATCTTCGTCATCCTGAACGGAAGCACCGAAATCCGACTGAAAATCCCGTACATCCGTGCAACCAGGCAACGCACTTCCGCCCTGACTACAATAGCCAGGCGGAAGCGTCACCCGGAAGGGACGACACGCGAGGGATACGATACCCAAGCAGTGTGTCCCTAGGGACTGCTTCCGCCCTAGTGGGCGGAAGCGGGGAATGCTGTGCAGCCACACCCGAAGCGGTGAGTGACCACAGACGCAAGTCCCCTGTTCGGCCAGAGACCGAACGCGTATCTGGGCTCACCCCCTGTGCTATCCGCTCAAGCTTACGGAGCAGCATCACACTGGGATGGCTTTCACTCACGGCGCGGCGTACCGGCGTGGCTACTTTCTCCAGTATATGATCTTCGCTTTGGCCGGAGAACCCGGTTACTAACGAAGAATAAATACCTTGATCGTTAACAGGCCGACCACCAGAAGAGGCCTGAGAACGCAGAAGAAAAAGACCGTCACTGCCATCAAAAGACGCATGCACGTCAGCGGACGTGACTGTGGCCGAAGGAGGAACACGCACCCTGCCCAGGGAACGGGAATCCCCAACACCAGGAGGAAAAGACATCAGTACTGCCTTGGTCGACGAAAAAAACTGCTGAAAGTGATGAAATCTGGGCGCTCAGAGAGTGCAAAACAGCACAAACATTTAACTTATCACCAACAGAGCTAGAACCTGAAGCGACTGTAATTGATTCTAAAGGCAATTTTGGCATGGGTAATACAGGCATGTCAATAGTAGCTCATTGATCGCAAAAAGCAGAAACATCTAGCTTATCACCAACAGAGCCAGAACCTGAAGCGACTGTAATTGATTCTGAAGGCAATTTTGGCATGGATAATTCAGGCATGTCAATAGTAACAACAAAAGAAGATTTTGACAAGAGGTCTGAGACGTTAATCACAGCATGACTCGCAGAGGCTTTCGATTTACGGGGAGGCTTTTTGACAGGAGAAGGCTCCGCCACTGGCTTAGAGTTTTCCTTTTACTACTAACCGACATGGTGGGTGAAAAGAGTAAACAACAGCTAAGCGCTGGCAAAACCTAAGTCAAACTATCAATGAAAATATCAAAATAGCTCACCCCAAACACACGTAGAGAGCAGAGGAACGTGCGCGAGTACCAAGGTGTGGGTCTGACACAAGCAGCATCAGACAAAACGGCTGAAAAGCCGGAGCGAAAACAGACACGTCCGTACCCACGGATCGCTGAAGAGAGTATGATTCAAAGATGGCGGCAAGGTCAGGAAGTCACGCGAGACTTCGTTCTATTATAGGGTCAAGGTCGCTCTTTTTTAGGGTTACCTCCCCTTGTTACCAAGGTGACGATTCAGCGTCCTAGCACTAAACTGAAGTAAATTGCTTTTATGTGAGTTGGGATAAGAATGTAATTTAATTAACTTTATTATTTCACATGGAGCAATTGCAGTGGTGGTACATATACCATGAAGACAAATGTGTACCAATAGATAAATTCATATATCCCATGACCTCCCTTCTTTGTCTCTGTTACTTCAGTATGGGTATATATGTTGTATTTTTACAGCTCAATAAATACATCATGGACTCCAAAAAATATATGATAGTGCAGATTCCGATTTGGGCAAAGAACTACGTTCCTCCCGACCTTTGACCTCGCGCCGAACAATGTGACACATTTGTATGTTCCAAAATCGTATCGCACGGCTTAGAAAACCATATCAGTTGCACGCAAACATGAATCTCGGAACTGATCTGATGTATGGGATGCAATAAACAAACGGTTTTTTTCATTATGAAAGCAATGCAGGTCGAAAAAAACGAACATTCAGCTTACAAGATACACAGATGCTAGCGAACGATCGAACCTCTGTTTGCTATCCGTGTGTCGACAAGCATCGCTACCATAGGAATAATCCCAAAAAGAATATGCAACACAACAGAAAGAAAATGTGTTCCCTCAATACTGTTTCGAACGTTTTCTCCGTGTCCCTGTCTACTGCAGACCGGTTTACAAGAACAAAAACCAAAACAAAACAATGTCTCCCTTGCACCCGGACAGCACACAGATAAAATCTAGAGTTTAAGCTGGCGCAACCTTAATCCAATCAGAAATATGCTTAAAGGTAGATTGTAATACACTCTTAATTGCTTTGCTGCTAAAGAGTTCTATCCGCAGTCTTATTAACCCGTGCATAACACTAGTTTGAACAGTCGAACACCACTGATCATAATGCGAATGGTTGCGAACCAAAACAAAAAAACGAGTACCCTCCCTTGCATCGTACCAGACGACTGGTTTATCTACCGAGACGCGTCCTTTGGCTTCGCTTCGTTATCACGTATTTGCGAGCAAGTCTACTCTTTTGCCTGGCTCTGCAGTAAGTCCACATTGGCGATGAAGGTATCTAAGAACTTAACATGTGTGTATTTTTCCGTAATCCAGTCATATTCTTTCAAAATGCAATCAAGCGGCGGTGACAGACTTGGGTCCTGTTTTCCCCACACCCATACCAGTTTAGGTTCATGCAAACACACTCGCAAAACAGTTTATCACGTAGATACATTTCAAATAGGGAGCAAATGGTTAAATCTACATATGTGTTCCCTAAAATTTGCTTCTCTGTCAATAAGACTAATTGTATAATAATACGTTCGAAAAAAACAACGTGGAATCGATTCTGAATCGAGTCGAGAAAGCCAAATGGGGGCTAAACCGGTTTCCCCGTTCCGCCGACCTGAAACGCAAAAGAATTGTGCGCTTCAACTAAATGGATTTCTATACGACTTCATTACTTTCTTGCAACTTATGAACCTTTACTTAAAGCTTTTAAACGGTCTGAAAGTAGTGTTACCGCGTACTTATAGATGCACTCATTCGTTTTATTTTTTCAGCGACGGTCACTTAGTTTAAGGTTGCAAAAAGGCCAAGTCTCGCTGAAAACACTGTTTCACACTCCACAGATCGCAACAGTGCCGCTAGTAGTCTACACTTTGTGTTTGATGGTAGAATGGGATATACAGATTACAACACTCGTGGTTTTTTATATGGCTTGTATTTCAGTCAAGACCCAGCGGGAATATCAATCGAGAGCCACTCGCCAGAGGCTCGTGTCTCCCGATGATATTCATCCGCTGGGTCTTGACTGAAATACAAGCCATATAAAAAACCACTCGTGTTGTAACCTATACGAAGGGACTGTCGATTGTCAGTCATGATCTGCTAATACAAAGAACACACCTTGCAATGTGAATGCATGCATAGTCTGACAAAATCTTGTGTCTTACTGTGAGTATATTTGGGCCTCAGGGTTGATGGTGTTGAACATGTGGTGCGAGTGTGTGTGTGTGTGTGTGTGTCTGTGTGTGTGTGTGTGTGTGTGTGTGTGAATGAGTGAATGAGTGTGTGTGTGAATGAGTGAGTGTGTGACGTGTGTGTGTGAATGTGTGTGTTTGGTGTGTGAGGGTGTGTGAGTGAATGAGTGTGTGTGTGAGTGAATGAGTGTATGTGTGTGTCAATGTGTGTGTGTGATTGTGTGGGTATGTCACGGTGTGTGTGTGTGTGTGTGTGAGGGTGTGTGAGTGAATGAGTGTGTGTGTGAGTGAATGAGTGTGTGTGTGTATGTGTGTGAATGTGTGTGTGTGAATGTGTTGTGTGTGTGTGTATATATGTGGTGTGTGTGTCAGCGTGTGTGTGTCTGTCAGTGTGTGTGTGTGTATGTGTGTGTGTGTGTGAGTGAGTGTGTCTGTGTGTGCGTGTGTGTGCCTTTGAGTGTGTGTCCTGGTATGTGTGTGTATGTGTGTGTTTGTGTGTGTGTGTGTGTATGTGTGTGTGTGTACTTACTACAGAGATCATTGCTGTCACAAACGGAACCAGAAACACAGTGGGTGGTGTCGCTGCTGCAGCTGGTTGTACTGCCCGCTGGGATTCCTGCACGACAAAACAAGTCGCGTAAGGCGAAAATACAACATTTAGTCAAGTAGCTGTCGAACTCACAGAACAAGAAATTCCTTCGAGGTAGGAAAAACACCCCCGTTGGTCAAAGGGAAATAACCTTCTCAGTTGGTGGCAGTGAGAATGGGTGCAGTGAGAATGGTTATTTCCCTTTGACCAACGGGGGTGTTTCTCTATAAGTCCTTGTATAATTTTAATCCACCAATAACTCCCTAACCGTGTGTTTGACTGGTCCCAATTTTTGTAAGGACCGTCTCAGGAATTTATAGAACCTGTTCACCAAGTTTGGTGACGATCGGTCTGTTCATTCTTGAGATCTAACACATCGAGCGAAACCTATACACACCCCTATACCGGGGGTGTAAAAACACCCCTATACCGGGGGTGTAACTATACCGGGGGTGTAATGAAACTGAACGCAATGCCATTTTTCAGCAAGACCGTATACTCGTAGCATCGTCAGTCCACCGCTCACGGCAAAGGCAGTGAAATTGACAAGAAGAGCGGGGTAGTAGTTGCGCTAAGAAGGATAGCACGCTTTTCTGTACCTCTCTTTGTTTTAACTTTCTGAGCGTGTTTTTAATCCAAACATATCATATCTATATGTTTTTGGAAACAGGAACCGACAAGGAATAAGATGAAAGTGTTTTTAAATTGATTTCGAAAGTTTAATTTTGATCATAATGTTTATATTTTTAATTTTCAGAGCTTGTTTTTAATCCAAATATAACATATTTATCTGTTTTTGGAATCAGTAAATGATGTAGAATAAGATGAATGTAAATTTGGATCGTTTCATAAATTTTTTTTTTTTTTTTTACAATTTTCAGATTTTTAATGACCAAAGTCATTAACTAAATTTTAAGCCACCAAGCTGAAATGTAATACCGAAGTCCGAGCTTCGTGGAAGATTACTTGACCAAAATTTGAACCAATTTGGTTGAAAAATGAGGGCGTGACAGTGCTGCCTCAACTTTCACGAAAAGCCGGATATGACGTCATCAAAGACATTTATCGAAAAAATGAAAAAAACGTTCGGGGATTTCATACCCAGGAACTCTCATGTCAAATTTCATAAAGATCGGTCCAGTCGTTTAGTCTGAATCGCTCTACACACACACACACACACACACACACGCACATACACCACGACCCTCGTCTCGATTCCCCCCTCTACGTTAAAACATTTAGTCAAAACTTGACTAAATGTAAAAAGGGAATGCATGCATATGCTGACATAAACCTTTTTCTGACTGGTTGTGTATTGGCCACAGCGTTGAGGGTGTTGCATACGTGTGTGTGTGTGGGTGTGTGTGGGTGTGGGTGTGTGTCAGTGTGTTTGTGTGTGTCAGTGTGTATGTCAGTATGTGTGTCAGTGTGTGTGAGTGTGTGGGTATGTCAGTGTGTGTGTGTGTGTGTGTTTGTGTGTATGTGTGTCAGTGTGTGTGAGTGAGTGAGTGTGTGTGTTTGTGTGTGTGTGTGTGAATGTGTGTGCGTGTGTTAGTGTGTGTATATAAGTGTGTGGAGTGGTGTGTGCGTGTGTGTGTGTGTCAGCGTGTGTGTGTGTGTCAGCGTGTGTGTGTGTGTCTGTCAGTGTGTGTGTGTATGTGTGTGTGTCTGTGTGTGTGTGTGTGTGTGTGTCATGGCCGGACCAAGTTCGTTTGAGGGGGGGGGGGGGGGGGGTTCGGAGAAAATGTTGCAGGGTGTGTGTGTGGTGTGTGAGTGGGTGTGTGTATCCGTGTGTGTGTGTGTGTCTATGTGTGTGTAAGTACGTTTAACTACACAAACAAGAAGACATAAAGCACGACTTACTGCACTGATAGCCATTTGCTCCAGTGTCGGCACAAACTGTTTCCGACTTGCACAGATTGTTGTTGTCACCGTTTGCGTTGTTGTCACACGTGGTTTTGACGTCAAGCTCTGGAGATAGGACCAAATGCAAACCAATCAAATCAAATCAAATTAACTTTATTATTTCACATGGAGCAATTGCAGTGGTGGTACATATACCATGAAGACAAATGTGTACCAATAGATAAATTCATGAAGGGACTGTCGATTGTCAGTCATGATCTGCTAATACAAAGAACACACCTTGCAATGTGAATGCATGCATAGTCTGACAAAATCGTGTGTCTTACTGTGAGTATATTTGGGCCTCAGGGTTGATGGTGTTGAACATGTGGTGCGAGTGTGTGTGTGTGTGTGTGTGTGTGTGTGTGTGTGTGTGTGTGTGTGTGTGTGTGTGTGAATCTTTATGTGTGAGTCTGTGTGTGTGTGTGTGTGTGTGTTTGTATGTCATTGTGTGTGTGTGACACAGTGAGTGCTGTTGCTGCAGCTCGTTGCACTGCCCGCTGGTATTCCTGCACGACAAAGAAAGGGTGCAGTGAGTGTGAACCGCTCGACCGGCTTCTGTGTTTCTTGGAGCACTCTGCCCTTCATTGAATTTATGCAGCGCTGCGCCATGTTTAGGTAACCATCCTGGGAGCGTTTACTTTGTTCTCTCTTTGGCAGAGTTGTAAAAGAGCTTTATCTTTCTTTATTTGGTTTTTAACGTCGTTTTCAACCACGAAGGTTATATCTGTAAAAGAGCTAGCGCCCGACAAAATAACCTAATTATGAGATGTTGCACAATCATTTGCTTATAAATTAACAGGTCATCATTGTTCTGCATTTGGAACGTACCAATTCCACCCTAAATACCAACGGGCTAAATACATCTCTTGCAAATCAGTTTCGACAGCGAAAGTCTGGTTAAAGATCCTTCGATCAACCTCAGTTCGACACACATGCTAAATTCGTATTGATCAGCAAGATTATGGTTTCCAAAGCTAATATTTTTAACTTGATCTTATCACTGTTTCTGTTTGTCTGAATTCCAAGCTTGCATGCCAGGAACCTCCCTTCTTCCTTCGTGTGTGCATATGATCTCTCTTTCGTTTGCTTGTTCAATCGCTGCTCGTTTTAACCTTCGCCGGTGGTCGTGGGTCCGTGTGGACCTAGAAGGATGTTTTATTGCAAATTCTCTTAAACTAGTTGGAATTTTTTTATGAGCTTTTAAGAATGCCTCAGGCACCTAACAAGCTCTTATATCCTAACATTTCAGCGAGAAGTAATGAAAAAACAAAGGTCAAATTTAGACTACAAACAGCGTGCATCTTTGAGAAGCATGGGTCCGCACGGCCCCACGATGTCTTCCGTGTGTAGTCGATAACCCGGACTGGCGAAGGTTAAGGACTGTCATCATCACCAATCATGTAAATTCCTGTCAACTC
>NW_027129425.1:102500-152500 GCF_037325665.1 Littorina saxatilis | reverse complement strand
CAGACAGACAGAGAGGGAGAGAGCCCTAGCTCGCCCTGGATAGGGTCATCTAGAACAGATTTATTTTTAATTCTGAGAGCAAAATTCAAAATGTAAACTGCAAGGGCATATACAAAGGTGACATTTTGTTCACAGCATTTGGATTACATGTTCAGTCTGTGAGGGAAAATATTACTGCAGGACTCGGGGTCTTTCTTTATTTGGTGTTTAACGTCGTTTTCAACCACGAAGGGTTATATCGCGACGGGGAAAGGGGGAAGATGGGATAGAGCCACTTGTCAATTGTTTCTTGTTCACAAAAGCACTAATCAAAAATTTGCTCCAGGGGCTTGCAACGTAGTACAATATATTACCTTACTGGGAGAATGCAAGTTTCCAGTACAAAGGACTTAACATTTCTTACATACTGCTTGACTAAAATCTTTAAAAAATTGACTATATTCTATACAAGAAACACTTAACAAGGGTAAAAGGAGAAACAGAATCCGTTAGTCGCCTCTTACGACATGCTGGGGAGCATCGGGTAAATTCTTCCCCCTAACCCGCGGGGGGGATGACTCGGGGTGTCCGGTATCAAAATGTCAAACCAATGCGTACAGCGATATGTCTTAGTAAAGGGCTTGTACTTACTTTCAAGACAGTCAGTGGCGTCAGGGTAGTAACCATCATCACAGTTACACGTCAGTGGAGTCCCGGAACACGTTGCATGATCGACACATTGATTTGGGGTTGCTGTACAGTTGTCTCCGGGAGCTGCTCCTGCGTGTCCAAACAAATAACAATACACGTAAAGATACCCTTCTGTTGAACTGAAAATGGACTGCTGCAGACAAATATAGGTCTAGCGCTGCTGTTGCGAGCATTACAAGAAATGTTTTCCCGATATGACGTCATTGTTTATCAGGTAGTGGTACGAAAAAAGCTAGTTATGACCGCGGAGCAACAAACAAACATAGAAGAGTAGATGTACTAATGTACATTATAAATATAAGTCGATAACAAACGTGTACAATAATTTGATTAATTACGCGTTTAAATGCTCCTGAAAAATTGGTCTTCAACATAAATAATCTCACTCAGATAACTCCTATTTTGATAAGAGAAGTAGTATCGGTTTCATTGCTCTCTCTCTCTCTCTCTCTCTCTCTCTCTCTCTCTCTCTCTCTCTCTCTCTCTCTCTCTCTCTCTCTCTCTCTCTCTCTCTCTCTCTCTCTCTCTCTCTCTCTCTCTCTCTCTCTCTCTCTCTCTCTCTCTCTCTCTTAACTTATAATTTTTTAATTATATAATATAATTATATAATTGTGTGTCTATGCGTCCCAAGGACAGATTGTAAGAAAAGGCGTAGCCTTAAATCTTAATCCTTGTTAAATAAAGTTCAATTCAATTCAATTCAATTCAATTATCTCTCTCTCTCTCGCACACACACACACACATACACTCACACACACACTCCAGCAATTACCGATAAGTAAAAGCCTGAGTTTAAACATGTTTTAGCAAAGTTTTATTCCTCTGTGTCCATGTGCAGCTGGCAAGTCTGGAGTGGAGTTGACTTTCCTCGGCCAAAGGATGAATGGGCGTAATTATAGGTACACCCACAGCACAGTTTGACAAATTAAAACATAGTTTAGCGGCTAGTATTACAACTGACACATCAGATGATCATCATAATGCCCTGTGTGAAGAGCTGTACTGTGATACAGGGTGCTGTGACGAAGGAAAAACGTGGCGTAAGCTGCATGATTGGAAGACAGTGCTAGAGCTAGAACTGTAGCTCATTTCTGTAGCTTGTGTGCCTCAAGGGGAAGAACTGTGTCACAAAGATGTGAGTAGCATATTTGTGAGGTGAAACCACGTCGTGTTTTTAACCTCCCTAAATGTTGTAGAGGCGATGGTAGCTGACCGGACTGGCGTTATTCACGTGTTTCGGGTGTTTCACGCAAAACTGGCTTAGCTTGATATGAGCTGTGTTTGAGACATGTAGCTGGTCAGGGGTAAATAACGTCACAGCGTTTGAGATTTTCAACCGGGAAGGTTGTTCGGCGCGTGTCAGACTTGTTCTGGGAACAAGTACTCTAGAGAGAAAGGGAGAATGTACGTTCTGGCTCACCGATTCCGACAGACCCTAAATATTAACGCAAAATAGGCTTCTGGACTAAACTTTTACTAAAATGAAACATGCGACAAAATCAGAAAAATACTGCATAAATCCATACAAAAAAAATATAGTAAAGTAAGGTTGTTTTGAACCAATGCCGGGTCTGTCGGAATCAGTAACCCAGAACGTACATTCTCCCTTTCTCTCATACAACGCTAAATTTAGTTTCCATTGAAATATTAATCCAATCTGCCCTTCGTAGCCAAGCCCAACACTACCGTATTGATCTGGGAAGGAAACCAGCCAGCGTGTGTTTTGATCCAGGCCAGGCCTGCTCTATATTCCTCCAATGGCAAGACAAGATTAAATTATGTGATAGCAACAGTTACGTCACGTCCGCCCACCACTTGGTGTTGATAGTAACATAGCCTGGTGATTTTGCCATTTCATTCCGGACTCGCCTGCCGTGCAGTTGTGTTTTCTGTGAGAGAAGTGTTTTTACTGTCACTATATTTGCTAAATATTTATGTCTCAAGATAGCATTTCTGAAGAATTAGAGAGAGAAATTCTTGAATCACAAGTTGCTCATCAAAATCTATTAGATTTTTCAACACAGTCATCAACTTTAATTTTACATTCACCAACTATGGTTTTACCGGAATCATTGAGTGAATGGAATTCTGAGCAGTTTTTAACTATTGAAGAGCACCTCAGTTACCTCAACAATTTTGTTGAAGTATTATCGCAAATGAAAAATGAAGGGCCATCTCAGAGTGGAAAACTACCTAAATTTCCTTCACGCCCAAAACGGAAACTTTCAGATTTGTATGGAGGAAAACCAAAGAAAACCAAAACAACAATGACGTTCAATGAACTCCACGAATATTTAAAGTCAAAAATTGTTGATGTAAGCATGAAAGTTAGGAAGGAAGTGTTCTTTTTTAATCCGGAAGATATCACATCATCAGCAAGTGCCATTGAAAAGTTAGTTGAGGGATATAGACACATACAAAGACAGGAGGCAACTTCAATGGGCTTCAATTTGCAATATGGAATGGTTCTAGAAATCGCATTTAAGTTTTATGAAGCAGAACAAGGCATTCATAATGAGACCTGGGATGGCTGGTTGGAAAGAAACGTTAAAATTTCTTCTACGTATGCACGGAGATTGAGGGAGATTGCCCGTTTACTATTTCCATACAGAGCCAAATTCAGCACAGTTGGGATGTCTTTTTATGAAGTCTTCAACATGAGAAAAGAACTCAAAACCATGTTTGAAAAGAATGAGGATATCAGGCTTTATTGGGCTGAGAAAGTGACGTCAATGGTTCCAAATATACATCAACAGCAATCACAAGAGTAGGCTGCAATCAGGTCACGCAACTGCCAGTTGCGCCAAAATAGGTCAACACCCTGCTTCGCGATTGGGCTGAGAAAGTGACGTCAATGGTTCCAAATATACATCAACAGCAATCACAAGAGTAGGCTGCAATCAGGTCACGCAACTGCCAGTTGCGCCAAAATAGGTCAACACCCTGCTTCGCGATTGGGCTGAGAAAGTGACGTCAATGGTTCCAAATATACATCAACAGCAATCACAAGAGTAGGAAAAAAGAGTTAGAGCTAACACTGCAATCAGGTCACGCAACTGCCAGTTGCGCCAAAATAGGTCAACACCCTGCTTCGCTTCGCTTCGCTTCGCTTCGCTTCGCTTCAAAGGCTGCCTTCGGGCGGCCGCCGAGTGTTAACTTATTCAATTGACTTGTTTATTTGATTCAAGCTTTTGATAAGTGTACTTGGTGGCTGCTTTGAAACTCAACAAAGCCCACTCCCCCTTTCACACAAACACTTCCCAAACGCAAGCAACTTCCTCTCCCCCGCTGCAGTCAAAACAAAGCTGTCATAGCGGGTTTTCCCGATTGACAAAAATTCTTATTACACACTCAGACTATTTGGAGTCGCGTTTGTTCTCCAGTGTCCAATTGCATAAGAATATTCTGGTGATGAATAAACGCGCTTTGTGTCATTAGCATCTAAAGATTTCTTGTTTACAATAGTTGTGTTGATCTGATGAAGCGCGGAACTGATCTTAGGGTTGTCATGGTGAAACACTCGCTTCTGAAACAGTGCTTCCTTGTAGTTATCATGCGATATGCTCGACTTTACAACCTGTTTGCTTACACCCTTTGCTTTTTTAACCACCCCTTTCTCACTTGCAACACTGTACATCTTTGCACGCAATCCAACATACTCCTTAATTATCTTCCCATTCATTTCATCTTTCATCTTTCCAATAACCTTCTTGTTAACATTTGAGTGCAATGGTGATTCTTTAGGGTAGTCGCAAGTGTCATAAAAAGAATCTTTTCCTTTTACTGCAGGACTTTCAGCTTCTAGATCTTTGTAAATGTCATTCGCTGGAATGTCAAGTAAGAATGAATCTGTGTCTGTGTAAAGTACTCTCGATTTGGGATATCTTGGTTTCAAATAATCATACAAAAACTCAAGCATCAACAGTTTTGACAACTCTAGCACAGTAAAGCCTATGAATACTGGTTTGTCAAGCTTGACTACAAGTTTTTTCATTAAGATACCATACAGCTGTTCATGAAAGTATTTAAAGTCTTGATACTGTGGTTTGGATGTCAGCTTGATGGCCTCATTTTCTCTTGTAACAAGTCTAACATCCTTTCTCTTGTGTGGGTTTTCCATTGTCTTACCAAAGCAACTGTTGTTCATCAGTTTAAAAAAGTCTTTCTCTGATGCATCATCGGCTTTGGTTCTCAGTTCTGTGTTTTTCATGATGTAAGGTTTCATAAACTGTTCTTGATCAAATAAAATTATACGATGAACAGCCTTCAAAATTAATCCATGTCTAATGTAAAACTGTAACAGTCTGTAGTGACACACATACTTCTTTTTGTGAAACAGATTGGGCACCAGCTTTGGAGGTTCTCTTGGGTTTACTTTTAACCTCTCAGCCGCTAAAGGATAATCATTATGTAGATCATGAAGTGATAGTGGATAGTCTAAGTCAACTTCTAGTATCCATCCCTTTCGACTGTCTGGGCCTGCTTTTAATATTGTCAGCACAACACATTGTGAAAATGGTCCTGAATAGATCTTAAAGTTCCGAAGTGGAAGCGTCTGACACATTGCCCAACCATACAAATTGTTTGCATCTAGATACATGATGTAATTAGAAGGTTTCATAGGATCAAAGTCGTCCAAGTATTTGTTGTTGGCTTTGCAGTAATTGTGTGAAGCCATACTGATTCCTCCACGTAGTCCATTTTCAATCATCTGAAGTGTAGGTAGATCTGATAGCAAGTCAATCTTTACTCCTGTAAATCTAAGAAATGCATCCCAGCTCATGCCTGGTGCAGATATGTAATGTGAAGGATCTAGATTGTAGTGCTTCATACATGTTCTTCTGTAATTCTCAAATATATCTGCAAGTAAACAAACATCAGCCAACAAATATTGATCATGATAATCACCCATTGTATTACATCCTAATTTATTCCATGCAGTCTTAGCGTGTTCATAGTCTTCGTCACTTATACCTTTACCCTTCAGCCGTGAGAAGTAAGCATCCTTTGGTGGTAACTCATCTTCATCAAACCTCTCCCACGAATCCATGTATTCATATGGATAGACTCCCTTTCTAACTAAGTCACTGTCAAAGTACTTACATGTGATTGGGAACGCAGTTAGTGATGAAGATAAAGACTCAAGTGTTCCCATCAGATGTTGAGCAGAATCGTAGAAGTGTAAACTATTCAGAGTAAAGGCCATGTACTTTTCTGAAGACTGCGCAATGCATCTTGCTTTGTATTCATCAGTTACTGCCTGCATGATCAGATGTGAATCATAACCGCGCAAGTTATGGAAGAAGATTGGAAGCTTCCAAGTCTTAGGATCAAACTTTAATTGTAGATTACATTTGCTGTGTGCTGCTCCTCGGAACTGCCCACTTACATGATCATGATCTCTTACTATTGGATTGTCTGTGTTTGGTGTTAGACTTTGTTCGCATATCCAACACTGTGTGGTAGAGTTAAACTGTTCTTGGTCTTCAGGTTTCATAACAATGTCTGAAAGATTCAGTTGTTTGGAGCAGTCATTTCGCACTTGGTTCATTTGCTGTAAGAAGTTCTTTGCTGCATTAGGTCCTCTGTACAATTGCGGTTTAGAATGTTTACCATCTGAACTAACAACAATAAATGCATATGAACAGACTTGATGATTACTTAGAGTTACTGTTTTAGGTAGGTCTTTTGGTAAAGGTCCTTCATATGGCACAATGATAGATTCAAAGTCAGCATAAACAACATAAGGACTTTTCTGTAGTTTGCATACATTCTTAAAATACACTTTGCTGTCTGGCGGTGGTGTTGTTAACTTCACAACCGCATCATCAACGCTCTTACAATGTTGCTTGTGTATAAGTGCTGCATGAATTGATGGAATACGCAAGAGACATCGCCTACAAAAGTCTTGTTTACTATTGTGATTGCTTGTGCTCGCCATCAGTCTACTCATTGTACGAATCAAAGTGTAATGATATGTTACACCATCAGTCATTAGTAACATGTCAACATGGTTAGTATCACAATCACCAATCGTTGGTGAGTTCTTTGATATTCTGACTGGTTTCAGTTCATCTTCTTCATCCCACGTGTAAACATTTACGGTGATGGGTTTGTTTTGCTGTTCAAATTTGTCAATGCTTGTAATGCTGACAGGAAATTCAATACCAGTAAAGTTTAGTTTATTTCTGTATGCATGATAGTTAGACACTCTTTCTGCATTTTTCTTTACACTGTACAGTCTTGCCAGAACACACCACATAAAACATTTGTCATCATCATTCTTTATGTTCAGCACAGCACGTTTTTTGACAAGAGCAGGAGGTAAAGGTATGTAACTTCTACCTCTGATGGGGGCAAATTTACTTAGCTTCAATTCTATTTTTAGAATTTCACCTTCTGACCATCCGGATCCTTTCATCTTTGCATCCTCTGCAGCTTGCTCAAACCGTTTCATCATTTCATCTGCCCAGTTTCCATTCAATTCTGCCATAGAATTAAGTGCTAGTTGTCTGGTTGAAACATGAACTTCTAGCACCTCATCACTGACTGTTTTGTATTTTATTAAACTGACTATCTGCACTTTTACTGGAGGTTCAATCAACAAATTGTTTGGAATTTGTTCAATGGCGTCTTGCACACTGGACTGCACATTTTGAGGATCCGTTACTTGTAATTCAACGGTGTCAAATACTGTCGATAAAGATTCTAATACAGAGTCTTCCATCGCTGTGAGTTTGATTTTATAACTCAAAATAAAAATATAAATTAAAAAAATGAAGTTGCTTAGAATTCTTTCTCAGAGCTTCCATTTTTGTTAACACTATAAAATCTGAAATAAAAAATCATTTAACATTTGTACCACGTGGAACTAATTGTAATTCCTCTTTTACAAAGGCTCTTTGCGGTGCTGGTTCTCTCAAGTAATATATAGGTGGATTTGTCTCTACTACTCTCTTGATTTCATGAATGTCAATACTCCAGATTGGATCCGTTGCACGCTTCCTGCTGTCACCCTCAGCTTCACCGGGTGCATATAAATATCTGACTTTCTGATTGAAAGGTAGTAATGCCACTGGTGTTGTTGACTTTGGAGCAACAGGTATTGTTTTCTGTTTGATTGCATCAACTGGTCTTAACCCTGTAGCTTTAAATACCTCCAGATTCATTGCTCTAAGTACTGATGGTAATCTTTTGACCCATTCAGTGTTACGCAATTTACTTTCTGTGTCCAAAAATTCCTGATGGTACTGATATGAAAACAGTTTTTCTGCCAACTGTTTGTTAAAGCTCTCAACAATAGCCTGTGACCTGTGGTTTCCTGGAATACCTCTCTTCACTGTAACATGATGTTTTAACAGAAGCTGGTTGACAGCTCCTTTAAACTCCTTACCATCATCGCACTGAATCATTCTGGGATACTTTAGTGGTCCACGTCTGTAAATTTCTTGCAGGGCAACAGCTGTAGCTATAGCACTTTTCTCTGTCAACGGTTCAGCATCTTTGTATCTTGTTGCAACATCAACTACAGTCAGTGCATACTTATATTTCTTCCTTCTGACTGTGTCATGCGGTAAATACAGCAGGTCTATTTGATGAGTGTCATTCGGTTTAATGTTAACAAAGTGTGGTCGTGTAATTTTTCTTGGTGCAGGTAAATAGATCTGCCAAACTGCCTGCTTTGACAACCATTTCTTTGCTGTATCTTGAGAAACACCTGCTGCGTCACTGAGCTTGTCAATAGCAGTTCTTCCTTTCCAGTATCCTTTTGGGGAATAATATATTTTAGATAACAAAGCATCACTCATGGTTTTTTAAATGACAGAATATTAAGATTTGACAGCACGCGCAATAAAGTAAACAACAGCCATACCAATAACAATGAAAACAATCTCGCCCACCTTCTGCTCTTCTGAAGGCTGATAAAAGTCACCCAGTTTTGGAGGAGCACTTGTCTTCATTTTCTTTCCAGTTACGAGATAGTATTCTTGAATGGCTGCATCAACATTGGCAAAGGTTTTGTTTGCATGTCCTTGCTGCCTGAGTTTATCATTCATAAAGTCTAACTGCGCAATTCGTTTCTTCTCGTATTCATCCTGTGCTTTCGCCAGTTGTTCCATGGCTTTGTTGTGCCTTTCCCTCTCTTCACCATTTTGCAGTTTAGAAAACAAATAGTTGCTGCCAGAAAATGCAAGCGCATTTACAATCGCACCTCCCACCACCATAACCAAGCTAGCCATTTTATTGTCTTACATGTTTATATTTTCTGGAATAATTCCTTGCTTCACCAGGAAGTCTTTTGTTGCAAAGGAAGCTGTCACAACACCAATTAGTTTAGCACCGTCTTCGAAGTCTAACTTTCCCAAGTCGGCTGGTTTCATTCTGAGGAGACTTTTACCCAGCATTGTGTAACCTACACTCAAGCCTCCAATCACTGCAGCGTGATAAACTAGATTAACTATTGTCTTTTCAGAACTCATTTTTATGTTATCAAAATTAAAATATTAAAATTATTCCATATGAAATGAATCCACTGCAGGTACTACTGTGGGCTTTTTTATTGTTTGTACTGCTTTGTTTGTTGGTTTTGGTGTTTCTGATTTTGGTGGTTCTGATTTTGGTGTTTCTGACACTTTATATTTGCCTTGCCAAAGTTTGTAAAGCAAGTATCCACCTCCTCCAACAACAGCTGCTACAGCTACTTTTCTGTATGATAGAAATGAAGATTTTAATTCTTGATCAGTTTGTGTGACCTTAGTCACTTCAGGAATGTTTGGTGTCTGCTCAACTTCAGACATAATGTTCTGCTTTGCCTTTTGATTTAACTTTTTTTGTCTGTTCCATTCGGCTAGTTTTTTTCCTGCTTCTACTCTACCAGGTTTCTTTGTCACTGTGTTCACTTCTGGTATTTTCGTCTGCTCCACTGTCTGCTTCAACTGATCTGTCATCTTTTTTATTCTGAAAATTAATGTGTTTGAAAGTAATTAATCCAGCAACAAATGGTACTAATAAAGCACCAAATCGATAATACAGGCCACAGGCAAGAGATTCGAGGGACTTGGAAACAACAGGGTCATGAGTTAGATCATGTGTTAAGTCTTCCTCCGAGTCGAGAGGTGTAAAATGTCCAAAAATCTTTGTGTACAAACCTATAACAGTCTGTCCAATACTTCTAACCATCTTAGAACCAAGCACTGATTCATACCGTCCATGATACTTTTCTATATCTTCTGAGGAAAGATGTTGTACTTCTTCCACAGTTAACTGCTGCCCAAGGTAGTGTTTTGTTTTTCCACAAACAGCAAGTGAATACAATCTTTCTTTTTTATCAGGTATAGTCCTACTGTCACAGATTTCAATATCTGTAGCAGTCTGCATCAGCAATTCATCACAGTTCATTTTATTTTGATGCAGAATAAAATTAAAATCTAGTAATTAAACTTGAGTAAGAACTTAGGTAGGAACTTAACAAGAACTTAGGTAGGAACTTAACAAGAACTTGAGTAAGAACTTAGGTAGGAACTTAACAAGAACTTGAGTAAGAACTTGACAAGAACTTGAGTAAGAACTTGACAAGAACTTAGTAAAAACTTGAGTAAGAACTTGAGTAAAAACTTGAGTAAGAACTTGAGTAAGAACTTGGTAAGAACTTAGCAAGGATTTCTACAAACATACATACTGAACTGGTTGATCAGTTTTTAAAACCAGTTTCGAGTGCTTAGAAGATTTCAGATTATTCTTTATTCTTTCTCTCTCCTGTTTGTTTTCAATGACATCATTTTCTCGAAGGCACTCTTCAAAACTGTCACGGTCCTTTGAATAGAACAATGTTATTGTTTTGAGTTGCTCTCTAAAGTCTTTCAGAACTGCATTGTATTTTTGTGTTAATATCCAAACTGATATTAATGCATGTCGTCCACTGAATGCAAGCTTTGCTAGTGCACTTTTCTTTCTAACAATGTCACGTTCTGCTGCACAGTCATCAATAATAAACAGTGTTGGCGTGTTCTGAAAAAGATCGAAATAATGCTCCAAGCAAACATTTAGACGATCAGAAGGATTTACAATAAATATATTTTGATCAGACCATATGAATTTTCTCTCCTTGTATGTTCTGTTATGCTTTATGGTTGGACAGAATATGACTATGTGTTCAAAGTGATTTATGTAAACAGTCTGTAATAAATCCAAAACATATCTTGTTTTGCCGCAACCTGTTGCCCCACAAATCAAAGAACAGTGTGGATCTTTTGGAAGAAAATCTAGATACTTCATTTTAACACGTTCAATAAACAATATCCTGTAATCTGCTTTCAGAGATGTTTAACTGCGCATCTGACACAACAAACACGTAGATCTTAACTGATTTACTACTACTCCCTACTTCCTTTTCAATTTGTATTGTGATTCCTTCTGATCCGTTTTCAATTCGCCTTCCACTTCCATGCAGTTTGTTGTCGTCAGTTGTTCTGAGATCCAGCCATAACGCATATTTATTTGTCAAGAAATCTTCTACGCCAACACCGTGTAAATGTAGATCTTTAGCCACAAGATCAGATGTTGGGTCTTTCAATCTTCCTCCAGTAAAGTACTTTCTTGCTTCATCATAGTGTTGGTATGGCAGCATGCCAGATGCAAATATTTGGTTTGGCTGCCCTTCAATTGTGCAATATACTCTATTGATTAGTGGATTGTAAAACTTTTCTATTTGCCTTTCATATGAATCTTTTGGTTCCTCAAACAACATAAGTATTCCCTTCATTGACCTAGCTGGTGTATTCAAGTTAATGTTCCAGATTGGATCAGCCTGGCTTTTTGAAAGTGTACTGTGATTCAACACTCTTTCATAATAGATAGGCAGCTTAGAACTGTACTGATTTTCTATAAGTCTAGCCAGTTCAGGATGGTTTACAACATCAAACTCTAAAGAAATTCCAGACACCTTATACTTTGCTTCCGGGTCTTGTGAAAGCATAACACGATCATAACTATTGAAAGTCAGGTCGTATGACAGCCTGTCACGCAATGCTCCTTGATAGAAGGGAGGATGTGAATTTATGAGTTCAAAGTCAAGTGGAATACAAAATTTGTTTCCAAAAGCAACATTGACAGCGTTATCTTTTTTGTTGTCAGCTTTATCTCCTGCTCCTATTCTAACTTTTATCCCATTGTCTGACTGAATCCCTTGAAACACTCTGTTTTTCTTTTCATTGTCAGTCAACCAATTATCTGCATAAACTAAAAATACATCTGCATTATTCAATGACATCACTTCCCGCCCTTCCAGTTTGACAGTAATCTTCCTCACAATTGCTCTTCCTACATTATAAGCCAAAGTCCTATTTTCATCTGAGCCAGATTCTAATTCTAATTTGAATGATAGTCTTACAGTGCCTGGTACAATAACATCGTTCTTACCTAGATTAGGAAACCTAACAGTAAGTATTTCATTCTGATCAATAGTAGAAGGATTATTTGTAACTATAACTGTTTGCCTTATTCCTTTTACCCCGAGAGGTTCTTTCAGCCTTCTGTAAGGATCAAGAACAGAACCGAACGATTGTGCCATCTTTTTTTATTTTCAAAATAAAAAATAAGTTACAAATGGCAGAAGGTGGATTTGAAGATTTATTTGAGCCAGCGGACGACATGAGCGAAGCAATCCCTTTGGTTCCCTATCATCATTCACTGCATTATGAGGTGGCACGACATGAACTTCTGGAAGGTAAAGTTAGAGATTTCTACAAAAGTTTAGGAGAAGAACCTGATGTTTTAGATCCAAACCAGTTCAAAATGGAAGCAAATCATTTATATACAACTAGCGATAAAGGAGAAAAAGTCCAACTTACATATAAATCTAATCCTGCTAAGTTTCTATCAAAAGTTTCACTAAAACAAAAACTTACTGCTAATCGACTTAGGCAATTAGATATTGTGCCTAGCATACGGTCATCACCTTCCCATGTTGTTTCCTTACTTCAACAAGCAGAACTAGGACTACCAACTGCTACTCAAATAGAATCTGTTCCATTGCAAGATCTTAATAAACTCGCAGAAGAGGCTGATCAACTTATACAAGAGATAGAAACTTCTTTTTCTGAGGAAACTTCACTGAAGACTCCACATGAACTATTACCTATGAGAGAAATAGAAGCCCTTAATCAATCACTACAAACCATCAGAGGTGAAATAGCAAATAATCTGTCAAAACTAGGTCAGCTGGATGAAGATATAAACAAAGAGAAACAAAAACTTGCTGATGCTGATGATTTGAACCTAGAACAAGAAGTAAAAAACAGAATTTCTAAGCGTTTAAAAGATTTGCAGGAGGAGAAAGCCATAAGGTTAGAAGTTCTAAGTAACAATAGAGAACAACTGAGAACACAGGTCAGCAGAATAAAAAATACAATTCAAAGAATCCTTTACGAAGACACAACTCTTGCTGAAAGAATTAGAACGCTTTTCAGAGAGCAGGGAATCACAATAGCTAGTATACTAACTGCGTTAGGATTTGCAATAAGCACATTAGTGTTAACACTCACAGGTGGCACTGTCACACCTCCACCTCCACCTTCACCTTCACCTCCATCTGATCCGGGATGGGTAAAGAAACAACTCAAACACATTGCAGAACTATTAAAGAAACTAGCAGCAAAAGCTTTGGATGCACTTCCAGGAATCATTGGTTCAATTGTTAGCTGGCTGTTATCTTTTGCAGGTAAAGTTGTTGGTTTCATGGCTGAACATCTCTGGACTCTAATAGTTTTAATTGCAGGTGTTCTGCTAACGAGAATAAAGCAAAAGTAAGCCTACACCCACTCCACCAATTACTAGAGCAGTCTTCTGCGATTCATGATCATCACTAATACTAACAGCTTGATCATCCCTAGTGACAGAATGATCTTCACCTGCAGCCCGATCTTCACTTGTCACGCTTTGTTTCTGTTCATTGTGATATGGCTGTAGCATCGTTCTGATTTCTGAATTCAGTTCTTCACCCTTTCCAAGCGGCTGGGTGTCACTAGCAATAATGATTTCATTGTTATAATTTGTTATTGTTCCAATCTGCAGCTGGAGATCAGAAGGTAACATGTAAAGGCCGTTACCAACAGCAAAGTCAACTTTTGATCTTGCATAACGGAGAGAGTCTTGATACCTTTTGATGCTGGAAGGCAGATCAACTGCAGAGTTTATGACATCTTCTAAATTTGATAACAACTGTTTCTGTGCACCAAACCCTGTGCTTGTTCTCATTATGTTTGATCGTGTCTGTGCCTGCGAGCCTAGCAAGCACCACGCATATGTTCGGATAGATTCATTGATCCTTTCAACACCTGATCCAGTGAAACCTTTGCCGGTGTCTAATATAAAAGTAGTCCATGCATTGTGGTGCTCTTGTTCTATTGATCCTAACTGTACCTGCACATTTGAAGAAAAAGATGTATGACCTGGCCAGTAATCAAAATTATACCTCCTGTGGACACCCCATAAATATAGTGTTCCCATGCCATGGTTTTTGTCTTGCTTTTGCCTAAAGTCGGTCTTAAAATCTATATTGAATTCATTGCAGAGACGCTCATACACTTTCATGTTTATTCTATTGTTGAATGGGTTCCAGCTCTTTTCATGCGGCATTGGTGCCTGAAGTTCAGACAAGATTCTCCTGCACTGATAGTAAACGTGAAATGTGTACACACACTTTGTCAGTAAGTTTGAATTATTCATGTGGTCTGCATAGGACACTCCACATCCTGTGGTTGCACAGAATATTGCAAAGTTTAACTGATTCTGATAGAACTGAATTGGGTGAGAGTTCCACATCTTTGGAACACTATCATTTTTGATTGGGGGATTTAGGTAAGAATGGAATGGGTCAGGCACTTTAACGCGAATGGATTCTGTTTCTGTTACAGCAAAGTCCAACTCATGGAAAGAAATAGTCTTTGGATTGTAATATGGTCCAGTTTTGTATTTAACGTCTTTGTTGAATTTATACTGAATCATTTTTGTTGTTGAATAAAAAATGTTTATCACACTAACAAATGTGAAGACTAGTGTGCCAGTTAAACTTGCAAACCCTATCAACAATCAAAATGGAGGAATGAAAGTTGCACTGCATGAAATTATGTACAAGGTTACTTGGTATAATATCAGTAAAAAAAAGAATAACAACTGGGTTAGAATTAATGGTAAAACACATTCTGTAGAAGATGGTTACTATGACTTCTGCACTTTAGAGAAAGAATTGTTTGCTCCAGTAGGTATTACAGCGAGTTTAAATCATGCAAGTCTCATTGCTACTCTTACTATGCCCAAAACTAGAGAAGTAAACAGATCATTTGAGTTTCCAACCAAACTCCTTGATATGCTTGGAATTACAAATATATACAAGGGAACACGTCCCATTGACATGGATGTTAACAGTGTACTGTTTGTTCACATGAGAGAGCTTAACACATCCTATAATCTGTTTAATGATCAGCGTTCTGATCTGCTTAGGATTCTTCCACCGAGTGATGCCTCTTTTTGTAAAATGCACGTGCCAACATTTAAGACACTTCAGTTCAAGGACTTGGAGGAAGGGTGTCATGAATTCCTACACATTGATCTGAAAAATCAAAGTGGACAACCAGTTGATTGTTTGTTTAACATTACATTGGAAATAGTTCCATAAAATATTGAGTATTAAAATGTCGAGTGGACCTACAATAGTTTATCCTGTTGCATGTTCAACTATAGAGTTGAAAGATTTAGCAGACGCTATCGACTTTGAGAGCAATGCTGAAGTTGGTGCGGTGTATGCATTCGAGTTTACAGACACTGGTCATTACAAGAGAAAGGAAATCGACGATGAAAAGAAACCAAGATTCCTCAAACTAGGTCAAATCCGTGATGTTAATGTACCTGATCCAATTGTCGATGACATATACTACATGTGGAAACATCAGAATAAAAAATGGGTACTTAGTCCTGTTATCAAAAAGATTGACTGGGAAATGAAGTTTGAATTTGTGAGTCCATACACTCTTGTTGGAAAAGACGACACATTCCGTAAGTCAATCAATGCTAAACCACTAATTGTTAGCCTTGTTCCTGCGTTTAACAGCAGGGGAGAAGTTGCAGTTAAACCTTTCCATAAGAACAACTATCTCATTCACAGAAAACAAAGTGTTGAAAAGGACGCTGACACCATTGTCGATTTTATACCCAAGCTTCCAATAGGGCAGAATGCAACTATGATATTTGATATAGTTGTCAGGAAAAGGGAAGAAACCACAAACACTGTTCTAATGAGAGGAATAAATCTCAACTGGAGACCATTAAATGTTGAAGAAGTCAGAGTATTTATTGCTGTTCAAAAGGATTCTAACACAATAAAAAAAACAGACGTCAAACCAAAATGTTGTTGTTAACGCAGATATAAATAATTTAACAGAAATAAGAAGTATTAATCTTACTTATCTTGATTTGATTGCTTTCTACTATACAGATAAGGTGTTAAGCAATGAACAGCTTCAAAGCTTAGCAGAAACACTGGCCAGTGAGAATTAAGATAAATATTTTATATTTTGCATTAAAAAGATGACTAGCAGTGTGAAGCTTTATCCTAATATTGATGAAAGTGCAGCAGAAAGTCAACAATTCAGACTGGCACACATTAGTAATATACAAAAACAACTAGAAGATGAATTAGAAAAATATTCTCGCGCTAGACGTAAGTACTCAACAACTTACAACAGCCTTTCTAATGCCAGCACTGGTTCTACTATCCTTGCATCAGCTGCAGGTGTAACGGGAACAATTCTGTTAGCTACCGGAGTAGGGACTCCAGTTTCTCTAATCCTAGGTGGTGTCGCAGCAGCAGTTGGTGGTTTATCATTTATAGCATCAGCTATAATGAAAAAAATTGTGAAAAAGCTTGAAAAACACGAATCCATTTCCACTCTTGCATCATCAAAATTGTCTAGCCTAAAACTGTCTATCAGTAAAGCACTTGAAGATTCAAAAGTTTCTGACGAAGAATTCAAACAGATACAAACAGACTTTGATGACTACAAAAGTAAGAAAGCAAGTATTCAAACAAAAACACGAGCTGAATATAACAAGCCAATCGATATAGAAGATCTGAAAAAGCAGTTTTTAAAAAAGGGGATTCAAATAGGACGGGAAGAAAAAGTAAAAATAGAATCACTTGTAAAGAGTTAACTATTCGTTTAGACAGTCACATTGCATGTATCAGATATAATTCTAACAGTGAAAGAACACATGAAGTAAAGTTTGTAAATGAGAGAGCGTATTGAGCTTAAGAATGTTGTATCAGAGAAAGGGAGAATGTACGTTCTGGGTTACTGATTCCGACAGACCCGGCATTGGTTCAAAACAACCTTACTTTACTGTATTTTTTTTGTATGGATTTATGCAGTATTTTTCTGATTTTGTCGCATGTTTCATTTTAGTAAAAGTTTAGTCCAGAAGCCTATTTTGCGTTAATATTTAGGGTCTGTCGGAATCGGTGAGCCAGAACGTACATTCTCCCTTTCTCTACTCTTCCCAGCCAGCAAGACATTAGCGGCCGATAATCGGCCGAACACCCTTCAAAAAGTCGGGCCGGTGACGTCAAAACATACGACGCGGGTGTTGGCCCGACTAACTTTTGCAAAGAGGCAACGAGGCGGCCGACAGGCGGCCGAACACCTGTACTATGGCGGCACGCATCCGGTCCGATGTTAATCGGCCCGATGACTTGTTGGACCTGCTGCTCGACACCTTATGCCGACATCAGGAAGATATCGATTTCAGCGGGAAGACATCGGGACGATGTCGGCCCGCAGGTCCAACAAGCCATCGGGCCGATTAACATCGGACCGGATGCGTGCCGCCATAGTACAGGTGTTCGGCCGCCTGTCGGCCGCCTCTTTGCCTCTTTGCAAAAGTTAGTCGGGCCAACACCCGCGTCGTATCTTTTGACATCACAGGCCCGACTTTTTGAAGGGTGTTCGGCCGATTATCGGCCGCTAATGTCTTGCTGGCTGGGTGCAGCTACAGCAGTATGTATCCCCCCCCCGCCCCCCAAGTGTAACAGTGCAAAATTCACTTAAAGCTACAGTTACAGCAGTACAACCCCCCCTCCCCCCAGTGTTACAGTGGAAAACAAACCTACAGATACAGATACAGCAGTATGTACAACCCCCTCCCCCCCCCCCCCCCAGTGTAACAGTGCAAAACACAACACCAGCTACAGATACAGCAGTATGTAGACCCCCCCCCCCCCCGCCCTCACTGTAACAGTACAAAACACACCTACAGCTACAGATACAGCCGTATGTACAACCCCCCCCCCCCCTCAGTATTACAGTATAAAACACACCTACAGCAACAGATTCAGCAGTATGTACAACCCCCCCAAGTGTAATAGTGCAAAAATTACTTACAGCTACAGCCGTATGTACACCCCCCTCCCCCTTAGTAACAGTACAAAACACACCTACAGCTACAGATACAGCCGTATGTACAACCCCCCCCCCCCCCTCAGTATTACAGTATAAAACACACCTACAGCAACAGATTCAGCAGTATGTACAACCCCCCCAAGTGTAATAGTGCAAAAATTACTTACAGCTACAGCCGTATGTACACCCCCCTCCCCCTTAGTAACAGTACAAAACACACCTACAGCTACAGATACAGCCGTATGTACAACGTACCCCCCCCCCTCAGTATTACAGTATAAAACACACCTACTGCAACAGATTCAGCAGTATGTACAACCCCCCCAAGTGTAATAGTGCAAAAATTACTTACAGCTACAGCCGTATGTACACCCCCCCCCCTTAGTAACAGTACAAAACACACCTACAGCTACAGATACCGCAGTATGTATACCCCCCCCCCCCCCAATGTAACAGTGAAAAACACACTTACAGCTACAGATTCAGCAGTATGTACACCCCCCCCCCCTCCCCCATCCCAAGTGTAACAGTGCAAAAAACACCTACAGCTACAGCAGTATGTACCCCCCCCCCCCCAACTGTAACAGCACAAATCGCACCTACTGCTACAGATACAGCAGTGTGTACAACCCCCCCCCCCCCCCCAGTGTAACAGTGCAAAACAAAACACACCTACAGCTACAGCATTAATATGTACAACCCCCAACCCCCCCCCCCCCCCCCCCCCCACTGTAACAGTACAAAACTCATTTACAGCTACAGATTCAGAATTATGTACACCCCCCTCCCCCCGCTGCCACCACTGTAACAGTACAAAACATACAACACTCCACCCCCTTCCCTCGTGTTGAGTGCAAAACACACCTAGAGCTACAGATACAGCAGTATATACAACCCCAATCCCCCCCCCCCTCCTGCGTGCAAAACACACCTACAGCTACAAAAACAGCAGTATGTTCAACCCCCCCCCCCCCCCCTCTACTGTAACAGTACATAACACACCAACAGCTACAGCTACAGTTACATCTATGCTTGGCGCTGGTGGACAATATTCACTTTTTTGGCCAAAACCGCCAGTTTTGGCCAAAAAAAGACAAAGACTGATTTGGCCAAATAAAATAGATTTGGCTATAACTTTTTTTTGGTCAAAGCTTTCTATGTAAAAGTTTTGGCCAAAACTGTTTATGTTAGCTAAAACGGGAGATTTGGCCAAACTTCTGCCACAAAAAGATTTGGCCAAAAAAAGATTTGGCCAAACAAAAAAGATTTGGCCAAATCTTCACTTTTTTGGCCAAATCTTTTTTGTTTGGCCAAATTTTTGTTGGCCAAATCTTTTGTATTTGCTGGCGCTGGTGGACAATATTCACTTTTTTGGCCAAATCTCTTTTTGGCCAAAACTTTGCTTTTTTGGCCAAAACTTTGCTTTTTTGGCCAATACCGCCAGTTTTGGCCAAAAAAGTGTATTTTTGGCAAAATAAGTGAATATTGTCCACCAGCGCCAAGCAGCTTGGCCAACAAAAGATTTGGCCAAACAAAAAAGATTTGGCCAAAAAAGTGAAGATTTGGCCAAATATTTTTTGTTTGGCCAAATCTTTTTTTGGCCAAATCTTTTTGTGGCAGAAGTTTGGCCAAATCTCCCGTGGACAATTTTAACTTTTTTGGCCAAAACTATACTTTTTTGGCCAAAACTGGCGTTTTTGGCCAAAACTGGCGTTTTTGGCCAAAACTATACTTTTTTGGCCAAAACTTTGCTAAAAAAATGAATATTGTCTATCAGCGCCAAGGGGTACTCAAAGATTTGGCCAAAAACGCCAGTTTTGGCCAAAAAAGTGCGTTTTTGGCCAAAACTTTCAATGCAAAAGTTTTGGCCAAAAAAATTTGGCCAAATCTAAAACATTTGGCCAAAAAAGTGAAGATTTGGCCAAATGTTTTAGATTTGGCCAAATATTTTTTTTTTTGGCCAAAACTTTGCACTTAAAAGTTTTGGCCAAAACATGTTTTTGGCCAAAAACACACTTTTTGGCCAAAAACACACTTTTTGGCCAATAATGTACGTTTTTGGCCAAAAAAGTGTGTTTTTGGCCAAAAAAGTGAATATTGTCCACCAGCGCCAAGCATATACATCTGTATGCACACCCCCCCTCCCCCAAGTGTAACAGTACAAAACACACCTACAGCTACAGATTCAGCAGTATGTACAACCCCCTCCCCCCCCCCCCCCCCCCCCAGTGTCACTGTGCAGAACACACATACAGCTACAGATTCAGCAGTTAGTATGTACACCCCCCCCCCCCCCCCCAAGTGTGTAACAGTGCAAAACACACCACCAGCTACAGATAGATCAGTATGTACACACCCCCCCCCCCCCAAGTGTTATAATGCAATACACGTCACACCTACAGCTACAGATACATCAGTATGTACACCCCCCCCCCTTCCCCCAAGTGTAACAGTGCAAACCACACTTACAGCTACAGATTCAGCAGTGTAACAGTGCAAAAATCACTAACAGCTACAGCAGTATGTACCCCCTCCCCCTACAGCTACAGAAGTATGTTACCCCCCCCCCCCCCCCCTGTAACAGGACAATACACACCTACATCTACAGCAGTATGTACACCCCCCCCCCCCGCCCCCCCACTGTAACAAGACAAAACACACCTACATCTCTATTTACAGCAGTATGTACAACACCCCCCTCCCCCACTGTAACAGGACAAAACACACCTACATCTACATATACAGAATAAGATACAGCAGTATGTACTCACCCACACCCCCCCCCCCCCTCACTGTAACAGCAAAACTAACATTGAGAGCCAAAAAAACCGAAATCACTTACTGGCTCCATCCGTCGGTTGTCCTCGAGTTGACGTCTGAATCTGATTGTCATTGCCAAGAGCCTGACTCACTGGCTACACAACTATTCTCACCGCCACCACGTGGCACTGGGACCAGCACTCAGATTGAGATCCCGAGGCGACATTCGTCTCGGATAACATATCATCAATGTGCTGTCCAACATTCCCAAGAATGTCTCTTCTTTCGATATTAACTTGAACTAAGAAAACAAATAAAATTCGCTCACGCGGGAAAGCAGCAGCCATTTGCACACTCAATCTTGTTTACCGTAAGGAAAGCTATTTGAATATTTCAAGTAAATGATGGCGTATTTTTAAAATGTAAAACTCATGATTTGAGCTCATGCTGTATTTGATTGCAAATATACAAATGAAACTTACAATTAATTATCCTACTCCTATGTGAAAAAGTCAACAAATATGAATAATTTAGTTTCGCATTTGCATGGTCAGTCTCATAATGTCACGCCGTTGCTGGACCGACGCTTGAACAGGGGACGTAACAAATGTTAAAATAATGATCATCAATTCGTTATCTCCCGTAACTCTGCATATTTTTATCGACAGCAACATTGCGTCGGGCCGATGTCGGTGTTTATTACGTACATTTGCCGAGTTTTACACAGTCAAAACGGTATCGGCGCGACAACGGACGACGACACACGACATATGACGACGTCACCCGACTGAAATCGTCAGTCGGCCGACGAAAGCTTGCTAGCTGGGTTTCAAGAGACGGGTCTCTTAAGGTAAATGATTCACTATGTTGTATATTATTGACGTTGGAATACATAGCTGGAGCGTAAGGGATAGTGTGTATAAAGTGCACCCAATCTTAGTGTGAAGCGTTGAGAGAATTCTTAATGTAAGTGTATCACGGTTTTTTATGGGGAATTTCTTAAACATAATTGCTACGCATTTATGTTATGTTTAAGACGGTCATGCTTTGTATGGGGAGTGTTATTCATAGATTAAGTATTAGTTGGATATTGAATGTGGACGGAATGTGAGCGTGGAGTGAACGAGAATGTATGAGTGGTACATGAACGTTTGGAAGAAGAGATGGTTTTAGAGAATGTTGTATTAAGACTTGGTTAAATTCTTTAGGAGTTTCCATGAGGGATTTCCATGGCGTATAAGGGAGGGACCTTACACGAGAGAAGCGCTAGACGACGGTGGAAGCAAGGGACCACCTCGGCGCAGATGACTAGACGAGTGGAGTCTTCATCGATACCGGTCGTAGCTGACGACGGTTGTTTCCGCTACGGGCGGAAGGGTTTCTCGGGGAGAAACCTGGAAGGTGTGTGTTGGCATCTTCAGTGAGATGTGTGTTGGCATCTTCAGTGAAAGGTGTGTGTTGGCATCTTCAGTGAGAGGTGTGTTGGCATCTTCAGTGAAAGGCGTGTGTTAGCATCTCTGTGTGTTGGCATCTGAATTCATTATTCTACGAGGATTCAGCGAGACAAGTAAGTGAACTGGCGACATGCAGTGAGCCGTGATACGAACTCGTGAGTGTCTGTTGGTACCTTCTTGTGTGCGTTAATCTATATTTGAGAAAGTATTGTTATAATATGTATTTACATGCCTTGAGTGAAAGCTGGAAGATTGTGCGAACTGTGTGTTGAAAAGTTGCTCGTATTGATGCATTTAAAGTGAAGAAGTATGTTGTTTTTGGTTGAGGAAATAATGAGCCTGCATCCTCCCAAATTCTGTTTTTGAAGTGTTTGGTGTGAAAGGGTAGAGACAGTGCAAAAGGGCAGAACACGCATAATAAATTCACATGCAAACCACTTCGTGACAAACTGCTAGAATCTCCTTTGTGTCAAGTTTGACATTGTATGGGGAAACACAGTTGGGCGAGGGAATGAGGGGAGCAACTGAAAGAAAAAAGAGTGTAATCTGGGAACAAACGTTACAAGATAACGCGATGTTTGGCAATACCTCTGTCGGGTCTGTATTGGTGTTGAAAGAGGGAATGCTCTTGCGTTTATAGGACAAACTGTTCCATGTGACATAGGCCAGTCACTAGCGAGGGGTGTGTCTGAATCACGTGTGGAAAGTTTGTCTCACTTAAACTAAAGCACTCTTTCAAAATACATACTAACCCGACAGATTTATTTTCGGAGTTTGTCTATAACAACTGAATCTTTCACACAGGAACAATGAGATTCACACGGTGATCAATCAACGAAAGCAAGTCGCCGAGAAGCGTTATACAGCAGAGAAGGGCAAATCACGCTCTTGCACTCGGGAAGTAGAGAAAACCCAGCTAAGCGGGGACGGTGATGGCGTTGGATGGGAGGATTTCATGCAGTGAACTGCTTTCAGGAGCAAAGTAATAAATAGTGGCCCAATTAACATATTAACTGTTATCAAATCATACCAGACATGTCGAGAAAACAGATATGAACATGAGTCAACAAAACAGTCAGCATATTCGAAACAACGGATTTGTTACTGGCTAATTCTCACCAAATGTAAGGCTTCTTTTTAAGCCTACTGTCTATATGATACTTACCGAGACAGTACTATTCTTGCACATTATCTATTATATGCCGAAAAAATTGGACAAAACGCTGCGTGGGTACAATTATCTCCCATAACCATGCGCCACCGTGGATCCCAAGCACTGTCCGAGTGCTTCCCCCTTACAGGATGTAGGTGGCGCGTCCTCTTTCTTTATGAGCTGCAGACCCTCAAAAAGCCCATAACATATCAAGAGGGGAGGCGGGAGGGAAACTCTAATAGTACTGTCCCGGTAAGTATCATATAGACAGTAGGCTTAAAAAGAAGCCTTACAGTCAATATAACACTTACCTCGACAGTACTATTCTTGCACAGAATACCAGAGTGGTGTGAGGGTGATATGTAGAGTATTAAACTCCTTAATCAAAATCACTTAAATCCAAGGATTAAGATACCCAGGCAATTTTCGAACAGTACTACCGTAAAAGAAAATATACCCAAGACAAATACCTTAGACTGACGTGACCATGCTGGCAACCACTGCTTTGGCAATGCCATACGACTGGTCAAGCCTGAGACTGGAAAAGTCTCGCATATAGTGGTTAATAAACGTGGCTGGAGTCTTCCAGAACGCGACCGCCATTATGCTTTGGAGCGAGGCACCCCGCACGTGCGCCAACGAGGAGCCGATAGCCCGAATCTCGTGTGCCCTGATGTCAGGGACCACATCCACTTGAGCATGAACATAAGCCTGTTTGATAAGCAAGGTCAGCCAACGAGCTAAAGTTTGTCTAGAAATATCCGATTGGTACTTCGGATTAAGCGAGACAAACAGTGACCGCTTAGAAGACCGAAAGCTACGTGTTCTATCCAGGTACACTCTAAGGGCACGTACTGGGCAGTTTGTTTGTTTGTTTATTTGTTGCTTAACGTCCAGCCGACTACGCAGAGCCATATCAGGACGAGGAAGGGGGGGATGAAGGGGGCCACTTGTCAAGCGATTCCTGTTTACAAATGCACTAACCCATTACTTGTGTCCCAGCAGGCTTTAGTAAAACTAAATTAATACCTACTGGAAGATTACCAGTTTCCAGTATGTTAAAATAGGCTTAACCTATCTACTGCTGGACTTACATCAGAACACTAACAGATTAAACTATACATGAATCGCGAGACAAGCGGCAAGAGAAGAGATTTTTGGAAAAAATACAGGTGAATGAGCAAGAAGGCAGAAAAAAGAAAAGAATTCATGAAGAAAAAGAGAGCATGACAGGAAAGAGGAACCAAAAATCTACCTAACAGCAAACTAGAAAGCTCCTGCGGTTCCAAAAACAGGAGGGGCCTTTAATTTCATAACCGCAGTGCCCCACTGCGGGACGTACTGGGCAGAGGAAGCGATCAGGGTCATCATGTTCAAGAGTGGGAGCCAAGGCTTGAATGACTACTGGTTTGGACAACTCCGAGGCATTCTGATTCTTGGCTCGAAAGTCTGGTAGGAAAGCCAACGTCACCTGATGTGTGGTGAACTCAATGTCAAATTCCAGGCCACTCAAAGCTTGAATACCACTGAGTCTACGGCAAGTGGCTAAAGCGATGAGGAACACAGTCTTAAAAGTCAGTAACTTGATACTAATGCCTGCCAGGGGTTCAAACTCCTTGCTACGCAGGAGTTTGAGAACCAGGAAGACATCCCACTTGGGAAATGAAACCCGAGGTTTAGACACCGCTGCATTGCTAATACCCGAAAGGACATTAGCGATGAGGGAGGAACTGATCAAGTGTTCAGGTCTGCGACCAGTAGCAGCCGCAATCGTGGAAGTGATGGCAGATTTGTATCCAAGAAGAGTCTTAGAAGAAAGACTCTTCTTTTGATACACTTCCACCAGGAAGTTGGCCAAGTCCTGTGTTGAGGGATAAAGCGGCTTTATCCCCTTGGACAAGGCGAAGGAGGCCCAAGCTCTCCAGCGTAAGTCGTAGAGCTGATTAGTTGATCGCCTCTTAGCGTTCAAGGAAAACTCTACTGAACTCTTGTGCAATCCTAGTGCAAGCAGTTTGGAGCGCACAAGAGCCATGCGGTCAAGCACAGACTCTCTGGACGTGGATGAGGGAGGCCTGATCGAGGCTGGAGCAGACTTCCCCCGTCCAGATTCAGAGGTAGAGGGTCTACGTGGGTGAGACCGCGAAGATCTGGAAACCACGGAGCTGTTGGCCAGTAAGGCGCGACCAAAATCAGTCTTGGCCGTTCCTGCAGATACTTTGCCAGTACCCTCGGAATCAGAGATGTCGGGGGATAGGCGTAAGCATCGAGGAGCCTCCACGAGAGAGTGAATGCGTCCACGTGGAACGCATTCGTGTCTCGAAAGGGGCTGACGTACCTGGGAAGCCGAGCGCTGAATCGAGTTGCGAACAGATCGATCAGAGGACGGTCCCACCTTGCCCACAGACGCTGTAGAACGTTGTGAGCGATGGTCCATTCTGTGGGGAGAACCTGATCGCCCCGACTGAGAATGTCGGCCAGGGCGTTCAGTTTCCCCGGAACGAATTGGACTGACATCCGGACCTGATTGGTCTGGCACCAGAGCAGAATCTCCTCCGCTAACAGGGAGAGGGACCGAGAATTGGTGCCCCCCTGGTGGCGAAGGTAAGCTAAGCATGTGGTGTTGTCCCCGTGGACCAACACATCCTGATCCCGAATCAGGAGGCGAAACTCCAGCAGAGCCCAACGAACCGCCTCCAACTCTAGAAAGTTGATGTGTAGGAGGGACTCCTCCTGGGTCCAGACCCCCTGGGCCTCGTGCAGGTCCAGGTGGGCCCCCCAACCCCGCGTAGAAGCGTCGGTGTACAGGAAGAGAGACGGCCGTCTCGGTTGGATAGGCACCGCAGAGTTGAGCCAGATCGGGTCCAGCCATTGGACTACAGCCTCGTGAAACCAAGGCCCGATCTGGACCAACTCGGTGTAATCGAGAGGCCTGGAAGTCCGATCTGCTACTGCTCGTTGCAGGGGACGTTTGTGTAGCCTTGCAAGGGGCAGCAGCAGAGCGACAGACTCCATGGAACCCAACAGTTCCGCCAGCCGTCTGTGAGGAACAGCGCGGCAAGCCTGAATGGAGAGGATCTTTCGCCTCAGGGAGAGGATCCTGTCCGGGGAGGGAGACACAGTGTAAAGCACTGTGTCGAACGCCATCCCCAAGTAGCAAAACTGCTGGGCTGGCACGAGGTCCGACTTGTGCCACTGTATCTGGAACCCCAAGGCATGGGTCCGGTCCAGGACCTGCCGGGTGTGTTGGAGGCATTGATCGCGAGACTGGGCCAGGGTGAGCCAATCGTCCAGATATTGACGCAGACGCACACCCTGAGCTCTGACCAACGCCGCCAGCTCCTTGACCACCTTTGTAAAAATCAGCGGGGCCAAGGACAGGCCGAATGGGAGGGCCCGAAACTCGAACACTGTGCCCTCCCAAACAAACCGGAGCAGATGTCGGTACCCCGGGGCCACCAGGATGTGGAAGTAAGCATCCTGGAGGTCCACAGACGTGGCCCAATCGTTTGG
This sequence comes from Littorina saxatilis, assembly GCF_037325665.1. Classification (NCBI taxonomy): domain Eukaryota; kingdom Metazoa; phylum Mollusca; class Gastropoda; order Littorinimorpha; family Littorinidae; genus Littorina; species Littorina saxatilis. The sequence goes on along the minus strand of NW_027129425.1, from coordinate 125,483 downwards.
CCGGATGGCCAACCGGACCGACGAAGGGGTTTCCATCTTGAACTTGCACCTGCGAAGGTACAAGTTCAAGGTGGAGAGGTCCAACACCGGCCTGAACCTTCCGTCCTTTTTGGGGACGGTGAACAGGCGGGAGTAGAACCCCGGAGAAGGCTGAGAAAGGGGGTAGACAGCCTTCTTCTCGACCAACGAGTTCACCTCGTCTTGAAGAGCCTGCCATCTGGCAGGGTCTCGAGGAGGGGGGAACGTCAATGGTAGAGCGGACAATGGAGGTTGTGACGACAGCGGTAGAGAAAACCCCGACCCCACCACCCTCAAGATAAACTGGTTGGAGACCAGTCTGCCCCACATGTCGCGGGCCCGAAAAAGGGAACCGACGGACGAAAGAGGGGCAACTTGAGGGGGCGTCAACGTAGGGCCGGGACTCACTGAAAATTCTGCTGGCGGGCAGGCGCAGGCTTGCGACCACCCCCCTGGTGGTGCTGCTTACCCTTACCTGTCTGAGCACCCTTCTTCTTGCGCTTGGGAGCACGAGAAGCCGGGGCCGCAGGGGGGAACGCGACAGGCGCCTGAGAGGAGGAAGAAGGAGGCAGTGAAACTGGCTTCTTCTTCTTCTTCTTCTGAGGCTGGGAGCTGGAGGTGACTGTAGCACTTCTCTTACTCCCCGCCGACGTCGCCGAAGCAGCGAGGCCAACCATCAGAGAATCAGTGTTCCTCTGGCGTGTGGACTCCACCACAGAACGGACAGTGCCCGGATGAAAGAGGGAAGAAGGCTGAGGAAACGTGTTCCTCAGACTCTTCCTCATATCTGGAGGCACTAAAGAAGTAGCCAGAAAATGATCACGGAACAGGGCCAACAAGTGGACCCGTGTTCCAATGGCCAATTCTGCCGCAGTCGTCACGCACGATCGCACGGCATGCAAAGACCGATCCACTCGAACCGTGTCAAGGACCCGGGTGGAATCGGACTCTGCCCGATCGGGAGGGTCCAACAGTGTGGACAGCGTGCTCATCCTTGTCAAGGCCTGTGATTGGGCCTCGACAATGGAAGAAACGGTGGCCTCAAGATTGTGGAACGAAGCAGAGCTCAGTTCCACCTTCTTGACCGAAGGCACCTCCCCAACGAACACATCACCGTCAGCCCCACCCTGAACACTCGAAGTCTGGAAAGGGAGAGTTCGAGAGTCAAAGGGAAAAGGGAGGGACGAAACAGATTGGACACGAGGAAACAGTGGAGGTGCGCCTCCCGAAGGAAAGCACGGCACTGAATCCGCGTCCTCCCGAGGAACATAGGTCGCGTTTGCACGTGAATCTGTACTCCTCAGGCGATGTGCTGCCGCTTCCACCGTGGCACTAAGACTAGGGTGGAACGCGAATTGCCGGCGGCCGGATCGTTCATAAAACGAGCCGCCGGCAGACGCGGCGTGTGCCTCCCGCGCCCGGGCCGAAGCGGACTCCAAGGACGAGAGGGCGTCGGAGGGAAGGACGTCCTGAAACTGTTCAAACGTCCTTCTAGCTGTGCGAGGGAGAGCCTCCTGCCTCTCGTCCTCAGACTCCGGGTCCACGTCCTGTGTGTCAACCGAAGGGTTGGGAACACTAGACGACAGACGCTTAAGAGAGGCATCCGTGGCGTCAAGACGCCGCGTGATGTCTGTCATGTACTGTTGGAAAGTACGAAGCATAGCTTCGGAAGTTCCATCAGAAACCGGCAAGGGTAGAGGATCAGTGTTAACCTCAGGGCGACCCTGATCCTCCTCCCCATCGTCCTCCGACTCACTCTCCTCTTCACTTCCCGACAACTCCTCAACAGCAGGAGTGTAGGAAGCTTGAGGGGGAGGAGCCGAAAGTGATGAAGTAGGCTGTGACGAAACGCCCACTGAAGCAAGAGGCCGCGAAGACCCCTGCCCCAAAGACGAAACGTCTCCAGCAGCCGAAGGGAGAGAAAAACAAAAACCCTGCGACTGTTGGGTCAGCCCAGCCAACGAACCCCCGCCATTTATAGACTGAACAGGAACCCATCGGGTCTGATCAGAAAAGAAATGGTCCGGTCCGGTCGGGGGTGCCGATCCGGTCCGGTCGGGTGGTCCGGTGTTCCGGTGGTCCGGTCCGGTCCGGTGGTCCGGTCCGGTCCCGTACCATCCGGAGGTCCCGTTCGGCACAGAACCATCCGTACCCACAAAAGTGTTCGGGTGGTTCGGTCCGGACGTGGAAACACCGTACCATCCGGACCCGTAGGTCCGGTGGTCCGGTGTGTTCCGGTTCGGTGCCAGACCACCCGGACCAACAGAGGTGGTCGGGTGGTCCGGTCCCGACCGGACCACTGGTCCGGTACCGTACCATCCGGACCCGTAGGTCCGGTGGTCCGGTGTGTTCCGGTTCGGTGCCAGACCACCCAGACCAACAGAGGTGGTCGGGTGGTCCGGTCCCGACCGGACCACTGGTCCCGTACCGTACCATCCGGACCCGTGGGTCCGGGGGTCCGGCAAGGGCCAGAGGTACTGTCCCGCACCGGACCTTAGGTACGGTCCCGTACCATGGGTCCCGTCCGGACCAAACCCGGAGGTCAAGTCCAGTCGGGACCCGTGGGTCCGGTTCGATCCCGACCCGTAAGCCTGGAACGTTCCGGACCCTTGGTCCGGACCATCCGTCACCCGAACACCAGACGCTAAGGAATGGCGTGGGGTCAAGACGGTCCGGTCGGAGGTGTCGGTCTGAGCAACAGAAACAATGTTCCCGTCGCCCTGACCATTCGACAGAAGTACCACGTTCTGTCGAACACCTCCACGTCCAGTAACTAGTCGGCCGGAGCGTTTCATAGAGGGACAGCCACCAGTCACACGGACGTCAGAGGGAACCGTAGTAGCAGTGGTCGTAGGCACGAAGCCTGAAACCCCTGCCCCCACAGGACCGCCCTGAACGGGGTCAATTCGCATCCCAACCCCAGCGGGGAGGGAATTCATAGACCCCGTCATCTCCTCCGATCTCCCCCCCCCCCCCATGAGTCCGAGACTACTGTCGAAACAGCAGTAGACGACCCAGCGAGGGAGTTCAGAGGAGGACCCGTGTCCCTCCTGGCTTCCACAGCGGTGAAAACCGAGGAGGGCACAGGAGAGGCACCGGAAAAGAAAGAAGTCGAAACCTGAGTCTCTCCCGTAGCCCCTAGATCAGATTCACCAACCCCCAAAGAGGGTTGGGAATCGACCCGCCCCCGGATTCGAGCCAGGGAGGAGAAGGAAACCTTCCCCCCAGGCTTGAAACCGGGAGGAGCTGAAGCCTGAGACTGAGGGCCGGACAACGGCGTCGAAGGGGGGGAAGCCTGTTCCACGGAAGGAGAAGGAGAAAGAAGCTTTTTCTTTCCCCTCGACCTTCCCCGAACCTTCGACGGCGCAGCCCCGCCCGAAGTCCCAGGTTCAAGCCCAGCCTGTTTGAGCAAGCTCGCATTGAGCTTGCTCAAACAGGCTTTCTCCGCCCTCCCTCGCCGCAAACGCAAAGCGTTTGGGGAGGGAGAGTCGGAGCGCCGAAAGGTCCCCCTCTCCGTGCGCAAAACATGACGCTGGGCGCCCGGAGAAGGGTTGCCCCCGGCAGACTCTGGTTCCGTAGAACCAGAGCCCAAAACAGGACGAGACATCCTACCTCGCCCTGTACGTACCCTTAAAAAATCGAGAATTAACAAAATTCAAGGAAAATTAGGTCAATACTCAAGTGAATGAGGCGAAACGAGAAGCAGACGACCGGTCACCACGAAGTAGGACGGTAGGCACGCCGAGTCCGCCACACAACAACGGAGGCACAAGTTGGAAGAAAAACAACGTAGCCTCGAGCCAGAAGTGGAATAACACACAAAAATCCAACAGGTGGTAGTCCACACAGAAAAGAAGACTCTAGAATCCAAAATAATCCGGGAGCGCAGCAGAAACACAGCCTACTGTCACGCGCGAAAAAAGAAAGAGGACGCGCCACCTACATCCTGTAAGGGGGAAGCACTCGGACAGTGCTTGGGATCCACGGTGGCGCATGGTTATGGGAGATAATTGTACCCACGCAGCGTTTTGTCCAATTTTTTCGGCCTATAATAGATAATGTGCAAGAATAGAACTGTCGAGGTAAGTGTTATATTGACATAATATTCGAAGCTATCTTGTCACAGCATTCACATAACTTTATACAGCCAATAACTCACCAGATGTGATGTTCTTGCACAACATCCGATGCAAACTTCCATGTGATGCACTCACACAACAAATCTCACAAATTTGAACTTTTTCTTTTTCCATTGTTTCGCGTTTTCTCGTCCGAAAAGAAGCAACAGATTCAGAATCAACGTCCGACAGTAAGAAAATTATGTAAACAATATATTTGAGGTAACTTTATTAACGTAATATCATTTTATTCCTCCGCATTTTGACCGTGTCATTTTCAAGTGAGCAGGGCAGCATGGTTTACTGAGAGGATGGGTTGGCCCAGCCATTCCGTGCATTATTCAACCAACAAAATTGCCCTTTTCAGAATTTTAAAATGATAATGTGCATTTTATCTCTATGTCAAAAGAGTCATTCTTCAGAAGAAGTCACCCTGATATCTTCAATTCACGAGTTTCGTTTGTATTGCTAATGTATAGACAAAAAATAAACAAAAAAGGTCATGACCTAGAGGCTGGGTCATCTGAAATCAGTGCTGGTTGGTCAGATTAGTGACATGGTGCACTAAACTAGTTATAAAGGCCATTTATGACTCGCGAAACGGCAATTGTTATATGACGATAGTCAAGACATCAACTGGCAGAAAAACACACAAACAAACTCGCGTTTTCGAGCTGACACGGCAGTTCTTCGCTCACAACAAGGTATGCTATTCTGAAGTGGTCGTGTCATGTGTGTAGATAAGAGAAAGACATACGCAAGTGCTTTTGGCCAAAACAGAAACATTTCTGCTTCACATCGTGTATTCATAATAATAAGCTGCAGTACCTCCTGCCATCCACGCAGTTTATTGTGATTGGTACTCGTAGTATCAATCACACTTTGTTTTTCAGTCAGAACTAGACACAGTTAAGCGGATGTGGATCAGTTGTTTCCATTCATTTAGCAAAGTATCCCAACAGCGCCATTGTTAGGGGGTGGGGCAAACGCATAACATTTGAAATGACGCACACACAGTCACTGCCACTTTGATAATGCGAAACGTTGTACTTGTACACAAGCTGTTTGCTGCTGTCATAACTTTGCAGAAAAGTGCAGGCTACATTCAAAATGCACTGCAGTGAATTACTACACATGGCTGGCTGGGCTGAATTGCAGACAAGAAGAGCCATAGGTATAACCAAATCTACAAACGATATGGTACAGGCAACATCCTTGTATTTAACTGTATATATTTAACATCGATTAGCCACAAAGAACGTAAATGATATATAATCATTTCCGTCTATCCATGTTCTATACAATTTCTACACTGAATAAATACACAGGGGAAGACATCAGCTTCACAAAAGTAGTCCCTGCGTCAAGTGTATTGCTGCATCTGTTGGAAGTTGGAAGTATTATTATTATATAGCACTTGTTCATTCCAATGTCGTGCATGTAAGTTCAATCAAGTACAATGCTGTAATCCAAGTTCCTAGAATTAAACCCAATCGTTCTGTGAGCTGTGATGTAGAGGCATAAAATGGATGAATTGAAGGCAATTAGAGGAAACGTAACACAGCCAGATAATGTGTTATGGCGACTGAAGACCTGGAAACCATGACTTAAAAAGGGGTGTTAATCGCTGCCAACTGCAAACAAAAAGACTTGGTAAAAGGATGGACAATCTTCCCTGACTGCAGTCTGTACAAAGCCAAGCGGATATCAGCTGATCTGACAACAACAAAACCTGATTGCCAACATGAAGATATTCAACTGATAAAGAAGTACCCTTATTACTGTCAGATTGTACAGAGGGGCAGGCATATCCTACATGTGTTGATTACAAGAAAGTTTTCGATACAGTCAACAGTGGGACAATCTGGAAACAAAAATCCTAGGTGCTTTGGCATATCACAGAAGATGGTAATCCCCATCCACATCCTATATGAGGACACAACCTGCCATGTCATCAGACCTGGAAACTATACAAGAATGACAGGGATGCGCTTGTGAAGAAAAGTTTTCTAGGAATTTTTCTCGTCGTATTTTTTTTCACCGACCGGATTTTTTTTTCACCGACCGGATTTTTTTTTCACCGACCGTATTTTTTTTTCACCGACCGTATTTTAGACGATCAGGCGTACACAATACGGCGAAATCGTGTGGGTTCCCAGGTCTGTGTCATCCATAATTATCTGCATTTCCACTCTTTAGTGTCAGCACGGATGCCATACAAGCTAGAAACCAACCCGCATCCCGGCTTGTCGGAATCATTAACTACTGATGAGGACGGCCATGGGGCATGCGAGGGATTCAGCGGGTCCTTACACAACAGCTCGGACATTGTCGGCTAAATCGTCCTAGTTTTCCATGCTCACCACAACCCATGCAAATGAAGACGAGAAGGCTGTACAATCTTGCCAAGACAACATGGTAAGAGATAACCAAACCAAGCCCGAGTGTATGAGAGGTGGTGGTTGGTTGGTTGTTTTTAATGTCCCTTCAATCGGCTTGGCTATTTAGGACCAATGCAAGTTAACGTGCATGTGCATGATAGCGGAGACGATCCATCGGATGTCTACCAAAAAGCCACTGACGAGGTTGGACAGTTCACAGACCTGTGCAGCATTGTCAGCTGTAAAGTGGGAACGGATAAGGAAATTAAGGTTGTTATTAACAAAGTTAACAATGCCTTTGGCACACTGTGACGTTTTTCGTGAAACAAAGACATCTATATCAACATCAACATAAAGCTATATTAACCCAAAGATAACTCTATCCTGCTACATGGCCCCGAGGCATGCTAACGTGTTTGAGCACACGCTGCAGGTCCTTTACATCACTTGCCTATGCTAGATCTTGTGCATTGGAACGCATCACTAATCTCAACCAAGTATTTGTGGTTAATGACATACCAATAGCCCACGTCGATCTCATTGAAGAGTTTCAATCATAGACGATCACACCCTCCGCAGAGGTCAAGACAATATTCCAACCCATGCTTTTTACCGTAACACACAAGGGAAACGCCGCTCTTAGAGGACGGCCTGCTATGACCTGGCAAAAACACAACACATATTGAAGCCGAATTTGTGCATATTCACAGTTCCTAAGAAGTTGCAAACACGGCAGCTCTTGATCCAGCCAGATTGTCTGTTCCCGAGGTTACACAGAGGATTAAGCAAAGTACATCATCGCAGTTAGAGACCAGCGAATCCTTTGCTCTCATGTTTTAATCGTCAAAAGCGAGTGGATCGCAAACAGCAAGAGGGAGTGCTGGGAGTGGAGGCACGAAGCAGGATGGCAACAGGATTGTACATCGAGGAAGGATGCAGGGTTTTCACTTCGGGGTGGAACGGATCAGCAGGAACTGTTTACTTACGCTCTCTGCACGTGTTGCTGGAGGCATCTTCATAATGTGTGGAATTGCACTGACACATTTTGGTTTCATTGCAAAACGCATTCGATACACAAGGAGGGTTTAGGGTTTCTTTTTTACAGTTTTCCCCAAGGGGCACAGGTGCGGTTGTCGTAGGCAATGTTGTTGTTGTGGGTGCTATCGTTGAGGTGGTTGTTGTCATGGTGGACGTCATTGTTGTTGAAACTGTTGATGACAGTGACGAAGACAGTTTTGCCACTATTGTGGTTGGAGAAACGGATTTTGTTGAAGCGACCCTTGCGAGTGATGTTGCTACAACCGTTGGTTTCGACGTGGAGCTTGCTGTATCTGCTTCAGCAGAAAGCTCTTGAGGTGATAAAAAGATAGTAAAAAAAGCATCTCGGGTTTTTTACATTCACCAATATTTTTCAAGATTAATTCGATTGCTGTTTTATGGACGAATGATATGGTTTTTGTGAACAAGAAGAAACAACAATGACAATTTTCCGAGAAGAAGAATAGATAAGGTAAAAAAAAAGTTAAACAACTGTGTAGAAAATAATACATGACGAAAGTAGAGTATACTTTTAAGACAAGACAAGTAAATTCTTGATGCATCTTGGCTAATCTGAACTTGTGTCGCGTCTGTAGACAACAAAACCTGCAATTGTTCTAAATTTCAAAAATCTAGCCTTAGAAAATCCGAGAAAATATCAAAGTTAAGGTCATTTGCCTACTCACTAGAGTCTCGCTCACAAACAAAATCACACAAAGGAACTGCATTTTTAAAATGCCATGTTGCTTAACAAAATCTTAATATACATATTTCCATCACATACCAAACTCAACATGATCTAAGTTTGAAGATGCAACCAGTCCTTTTATAGATTATTCATTTTACGACCTAATGATTTCCATAATGCTTAAATAGCGGTGTATGTAAAAAATTAAAATTAAAAACAATAAATGATCATTAACACTGACGAATAAATAAGGACATAATTTATTAAGTTCAATTAGATCCCTATTTCAGCAGAATCATCCAAAGCAAACAAAATCCGCGGCTAGGGGCACAACAAATGGTAGAAATGTAGCGGGGCAACATTAAATAACACATGGAGGTGCGTATAAGGGTGACGGTACAGTAGGAGACATTAAGCCAGTTAGGCAAGATAATCACAAAGGAGTGGGAGGCCAGGTACACATAAAACATCATGCATTAGCAACATGAAACACAATACATAATGTGTGGGCTTCACATGCATGCTTTGCCTGAGCATAATCAGAAAATAAAGGACTGAAACATACAGTTTCAAGCTAACATGGATGTAACACGTTTGTTTGTTTGTTTGTTTAACGCCCAGCCATATCAGGGCGGTGCTGCTTTGACATATAACGTGCGCCACACACAAGACAGAAGTCGCAGCACAGGTTTCATGTCTTACCCAGTCACATTATTCTGACACCGGACCAACCAGTCCTAGCACTAACCCCATAATGCCAGACGCCAGGCGGAGCAGCCACTAGATTGCCAATTTTTAAGTCTTAGGTATGACCCGGCCCGGGTTCGAACCCACGACCATGTAACACGTTAGAAATCAGGATTCAGCTTACCCTTTGAAACAGACATATGATAATGAAACTGCTTTTGCCTTAACTATAGCCTGTTCAAAGAAAGGTGCAAGCAGCCTTGTTATATGTGCCATCTCGATGGGGATGTAGCACGCATGTTTCTTGTTGTCAAGTGAATTCGTAGCGAATGTGTGCTGTCATCAGTTCAAGCTTGAACAAGGTCAAAACAAACTTCAATGTTAAGTTGTTGTATTTGTTGTTGTTGTTGCAGGGACGGCCAGATGGCCGGCCGGTCATCCTTTAATACAGACAAACACTGCTGATTATCATGACAGAATGATTACTTATGTGAGTGAAAAATGAACTTTGTGTCATAAGACTAGCTGTTTTATTTTTAATCCCGTTGTTACTTTCAAGCACACAATTTACCACATACTAATAGGAACATCAACAAACTATTATTCGAGTGTCTGACAACCATCTCATTTTGTCATCCTCGACAGGGCAAATTCAAAACACAAGGAGAACGACGTTGCGAAAAAACACACGATTGTGCGAGGTATTTCAACTAAATCTAAACACACGATTGTGCGAGGTATTTCAACTAAATCTACCCGCAAACAAACGCACAAAATAAGCAAAATCCAAAGAAGCCAATTTAGAAACAAAGGAAATAATGGGTAGTGGAGTCAAACACACATTGTTAAAACAGTAAAATAAATACCTAAGTAATATAGCAATGCAAACATAACTCTTGAAGCTTAAAGGAAAGTTTTAGTTATGTACTACAGTCTCAAATTCTTCACAAAATGACAAAATGGTGTCCTTCAATGTCATAACGCGTTCAAAGACCTCTGTTGTGTATGCTGAACAAAATTCATTGACTTGCAAAAACCACTAAATCATACGAATGACATATTTTGCGTCAATTTGCTATATATTCAACAATGCAGTATTTTTAGGAATGACGCAAGACGTATCATCAAGTGCAACTAGTCTATTTTTGCAATTACAACTACGATTCGTCTAGCGGGCAAATGCCTATCTAATGTTTTAAAAAAAATCGTATAGTCTCTTTCATTAGTTAACTATATTCAACAATGCAATATTTTAAAATAAATGCAAAGACGTTTTGTCAACTGCATCCAGTCTGCAATTTAAACTACCAATAGCCTACAGAGCAAATGCCATCTACACTAATACGGCTCAGGAAAAATGACTGTAAATTAATCAAGCTAATGTTAACCAAAAAAACTAAAATATCTATTCTGTTTTACTAACAATCGAGACACAGACATACTTATAATCTTATTCAAGAAATATCTGCTTGTTAGTATCGAAAAATTCTACACAGTAACATGATATTTATATCTGCAAACCAAGTTGTTCATTCTGATCTTATAACATTGCAAAAGATAATAGTTTTAACATTGAAAAACAATTGATCTTATTATTTCTCGAACATTAATGACCTCAGAAGCTGAAAAAACAACAACAATGACAAACAATGGGGGGGGGGGGGGGGGGAGGATGAGGTTACAAAACAAAAAAAGGTGAAAACGTCAAAACTAAGAAAAAAACAGCTGACGAGCGGACAAAAAACACAGGATTAGTTTGATTGAAGAAGCTGCAAAACACGGTGAGGGGAACCTTTTTTTATTTTACTCACGCGGTGAACAGGTGTTGTTATCAACACCGTCCAGAAAATGGTCATCAGGACAGTCACACTGACCCGTGTTGTTGTTGCAGAAAGAATTAGCGACACTTTCAGTGCAATTTTTGGATACAGTGCAGTTTTCTCCCAGTTGAGCTTTAAAAAAGTAATATATTGACATGGAATATCATTTATTATCATGCATGAACACATAAACATAATTTTGCTACATTTGCTAGAATTCACTTATACTGTTGTAGAGCTCTTCCTTGACACGCAACTACACATATACTATAGTTAACAGAATAAGATAACTCTGTTTGGGGAGACGTGTCCCTAATGCGACACTTTTTGTGCATGCGTGAATGTTTTTGGCAGAGGATGTAAATGATTTCATGTGTGTGTTCATCTTCTCTGAGTATCATTTAAGACATACCTGACACAGGAGGAGTCAGCCACAGCGCAATCTGCAAGAGTAAAATAGATATTGTTTGTTCAACAGAGTTGTGTTTGAGAGTCCTTTGCAAGTAGCAAACACATACTGTCCGCAAAATACCGATACGATTGTTAACAGAAACAGATGAAGTGGATCGCACATGACGTAAATTGATTTATCCTACATATATGATCATGAGAGAGACCACCCATGTGATTAATAAAGAATACCACATGGCTAGCTGTTAAATACCAGGTTCAAATGAATTTGTTGCAATATATTGGATTGGAGCAAAAGCGAGATCAAACAGAACATTTACTAGCTGTGTGCTTCTATGTTTCAGTCGTAGCTTTTGCAAAGATAGGAAAGCTAGATTTTGCTTGCATTTCAATACATGTATCAATAACAGAACTCGTGTAAACCTGGTATTACACCGCAAGACCTGTAGTATTCTCTGTGTAGAAATTAAGTGATCGACAAGAAGAAGAAGAAGAAGAAGAAGAAATTATGTTGGGCTGCGTCAGTCAATTCCAAACATACGTTTATGGGATACAAAGGGACTTTTGCGATTTTCACATCAATCTCGCAAAACTAAAATAAACTGTACGTGAAAGAATCAAGCAGGAGCAGAAGCACAGTGGTAGGATACAAATACGGATACACATTTCATGGGACTCGACCCTTGCATGTAAGTGACTTGAATGCAGTATTTGAATAGAACACATTCATGTCTACCTTGTTGTCATCGCATTAAGGCATAAAAGATTTCGGTGACAGATTCAATAACGATAACGAAACAATGAAAATATTATTATTTTAAAACTTCTCGGTCATCGTCAACATCGTGAATTGAAACCTTCCCAAAGCCCAATTGATGATCCAGCGTCGCTTCGCTTCGTCGGGCTTCAGTAAGGCTTTGGTCGGGCGTCAATCGATGATGATGCTGACCTCGGAGTTTTAAATGGAAGCCTATCAACGTGTAAATGAACATTAAGAAATGAACGAAGTCAATTTTGATCAAACAAATTGTTACATGATTACAGTTACTCAATATTTGGCGACATGATTTCCGTGTGTGTGTAGGAGTTCCCGACAGGTGTTTATGATACTTTATTTGACACAATACATAGAATTTTTTCGATTAATGTCCTTAACGTCGTCCTATCGTGCTTTAAAAAAAATTAGGCGGAACTGTAGCCACCTCACTTTCAATCAAATTAATTTAAATTCTGTTCATACAGGTCTGGGCTCATACTCTTGAAGAGTCCGTCAAATTGTGTCCGACAAAGTCAAACTGTCGTTTAACTACCGCCCGGTATTTGTTTATATCGCCCGGTAATTATTTATTTCCCCCTGGTATTCATGCGAGTCTGGAAGAAGGTCGGCAGCTGCCAGTGTTGGTTATTTTTAGAATAGGAGATTCCCCATGCTTGCTCTTCTCTGTGTATGCGTTAGCGGCGTTTCCGCTGGTGTAACACGAGAAAATTACTCCCACGAGATTTTTACTCCGGAGTAAACATTTCGTACGAAAAAGTTACTCCCTTTACGAAAAAAGCACTTCCCCATTGCACGAGAAAATTACTCCCCAAGACAGGTGAGTTCCGAGTAAACATTTCGTTTAAAAATGTTACTCCCCTGACGAATAAATAACGAATAAATTACTTCACCCCAACACGAGCCATTTAACTTCCCATTCCAGGTGTACGAAATTTTTACTCCCTTGTCCCCTGTTAGTCTTGGTGGTGGAAGGGGTGGAAGGAGGGTAGCGCGACATTCTTGTGCGCAAGATCACTTTTTGGCATTATCCCTTCGCCCGCATTCCATTTTTGCGTATGAGATTTATACTGGAAGTAAAAAAAATGGGGAGTAAAAATTTCGTGGAGGGAGTAATTTGTTCGTGCCTTGGGGAGTTCTTTTCTCGTACGAAAAGTGTACTCGGAGTAAGAATTTCGTACGAAATATTTCCTCCGGAGTAAATTTGTCATGGAATAAAAATGTCGTGTTACACCGGCGTGTCAGTTTCAAAGTCAATAGCAACAAACAAACTAAATGAAATAAAAAAGACCTGGTACCAGAGTTGCCCAAAGGAGTCCAAGCGGCACTGTATGCTGATGACCTTGTTCTCTGATGCTCGGAAGAGTATGCAACCACAGCAACCTACAGGATGCAACTTGCCCTAGAAAAGGTTGCAGCGTGGGCGGAAGACTGGTGTGTGACCATCAACAGGGAGAAGACCACTGCCACTCTCTTCACACTCTCTGCCAAAGCGACACCTGGCAAACTGACCTTGGGGGACACACCCCTGAAATTTGAAGACCAGCAAACATACCTGGGGGTCACCTATGACAAGCGCATGACCTGGAAACAACACATTATGAATGCAGAGGGAAAGGCCAGGAGAAAACTAAACATCATGCGGAAGCTGGCAGGATCACACTGGGGTGCAAACGAGAAGATCCTGAAAACAGTCTACCAGGGGACTGTACGACCGCACCTTGAGTACGGATCAAGCTCTTGGGCAACAGCAGCCAAGACACACCAGCAGGCCCTAGACAAAGTACAGAACCAAGCGCTGAGAATCATCACGGGCGCAATAAAATCAACACCCATACAGAAGATGGAACAGGTGACTGGCATTCCTCCACTGAGCAAAGGGCGAGACTGCAAAACAATGGTACAAGCCACTAAGTACCAGTGCACTCATGACCATCCAATGAGTGACAGACTCAAGAAGATGTCCTTAGGCAGGCTGAAAAGATCAAGCTTCGCTCTGGAGGCAAGGGCTTTGCAGAAGAAACATCAGACAGAGATGCCAGAGCTAGTGGAGCCACCATCTTTCTCCCTTGACGCCCCACCCTGGGAAGACAGACAAGAAAACCTGGACATACAGACCAGTGTTCCCTACCTCACAACAAAGGACGAGCAGAGCAATGCGACGAAAAAAGCCCTGACTCTTGCCATGCTTGAAGAAAGGTACCCCCAAGAAGCATGGATACGGGTGTATACTGATGGGTCAGCCACAGAGGCCGTCAAAAATGGAGGAGCGGGGGTGTATGTCCAGTACCCCAGTGGAGAGAGGCAAGCAGAGGCTATACCAACAGGCCTCCACTGTACAAACTACAGAGCTGAGGTACAAGCACTGATCCATGCAGCATACACCATCAACGACAGAGTCAACCATGACAACCAGGTGGTCTTCCTGACTGACGCTCTGTCAGTACTACAAGCAATGACCAGTAGCAAACTGCCTCAGCTGGAACACGCTCTACACAACATCAAGAGCCTGAGGACAGTACTGCAATGGATCCCCTCCCACTGTGGTGTACAAGGAAACGAAGAGGCGGACAGGATGGCAAAGCTGGGTGCAGAAGATGAGCAAGAGAACAACCCTGTGAGCCTGACAGAGATGAAGACCATCATTAAGTCTCTGCACAGGACGCCCCAGCCACAGGACAGCTACCACCTGCTATCCAGACCACAGCAGGTGGTCATCTTCCGCCTGAGAACGGGACACAACAGACTTAACCAGCATCTCCACGGGAAGCTGCATGTTGTGCCCTCCCCCATGTGTTCTTGTGGAGAAGCAGAGCAGGACACGGCCCACATCCTACGAGACTGCAGGAACCACCAGGTGCTGAGAGAGGAAATCTGGCCATTGCCGGAGTCCCTGCACAACAAGCTGTACGGGCCAGTGGCTGCGCTGCAGAGGGCCACTAATTATATCTCAAGATCTGGACTCCCAGTGTGATCGGCGATCGAAAAGAAGAAGAAGATGAAATAAAAACACGGGGGAAAATGTTTTTGTTTTTTGGTTTTTTAACCTCAGTTGCTACCGTTATTTATTTGGCCTTCTCTCTCACTTTTTAAAAAAAAAAACAAATTCAAGCGGGGAGCATCCTTCTTTATTGGTCTTTTTCTTTTCTCAATCAAATGTTTACATTTTTTAAATTAACAAGTTTAACCAATAAACTAATATCATGTTAACCAAAGATTTAAAAAAAACTAATTCCTGCCTAAAGTTAATGTTAAAAATCAATTTTGATATGGCTTACAACGTACTCTCTTGACCATTAAGAAAATAAACAAAAACAAATGACAATGAGTAAAAAATATAACGGCCAGATGGTGATTTGAACTCGACTTAATCGCGTTTCAGGCAAACGCGATAACCGTTCGAAAACAGCATCAGGTTACAAATTCTCGACACTGTAATGCATTAAAGAAGATGCTACCCCGCTTTCGCCACAAATCACATCCCCAGAGGAGAGCAGCTCGACCCGCATTTCGCTGTACGACAAAAGTCGCAAACCGACGTAAAAATGTGACAGTACCGTAAACTACCTTGTATACGCCCACCCCCCATTACACCTATTTTGCACAAAACATGGGGGTGGGCGTTTACTAGGTACTATACCCTTTGCATGAGCGGGTCTTTTGCTAGAATAACGATATTTTGGTCACTTGGCATGGAAGTGCTCAAAGGATTCGTTATTGCACAAAACGTTCCTCTCCCTCTCTCTCCCTCACCAACCCCCTCCCCCACCCTCTCTCTCTCTCTCTATCTCTCTCTCTCTCTCTCTCTCTCTCTCTCTCTCTCTCTCTCTCTCTCTCTCTCTCTCTCTCCCAAATATTCTTTCCATTTAATGAACTCTATGAACAAATACACTTGATTGGTATGTTCTCTTTGTATACAGTTGTACATTATCGGAATTATGGTTTATTGTGACAAAATCACGAAGATTTGGCTCTGTAATACATTGTTTTGCTGAGCTAATGTATTCTTGGGTTACTTTCCGTTTATCTTCATTACTTTACACCCAATTTTGAACACTACCTTATGATCTACAATGCTTCTACATAATGCGCTTCACGTACATAAACTTATAAATTATGTTCTACCATTAATGTTTTAATGTTTTTTCCCCTTGTCATATTTATAGTAAAATAGTTTAGTCCCTCTTTAGGGCGAGGGCCAGATGCAAAAAAGCATATCTATGCTTATTCTTGTCACCCTCGAAAAATAAAGATTTGTCATTGTCATTGTCATTGTCATTCTCTCTCTCTCTCTCTCTCTCTCTCTCTCTCTCTCTCTCTCTCTCTCTCTCTCTCTCTCTCTCTCTCTCTCTCTCTCTCTCTCTCTCTCTCTCTCTCTCTCTCTCTCTCTCTCTCTCTCTCTCTCTCTCTCTCTCTCTCTCTCTCTCTCTCTCTCTCTCTGGACGGACAAATGTTCACATATGTTAGATGCTGCTTTGTTAGAATCAAAAGAAACCATTCTCTTAGGAGATTTTAATATTGATTTATCAAAACAAAATAAACCATGGTTGGATATGTTCAACCTTGTTTGTTTGTTTGTTTATTTGTTGCTTAACGTCCAGCCGACTACGCAGAGCCATATCAGGACGAGGAAGGGGGGGGGATGAAGGGGGCCACTTGTCAAGCGATTCCTGTTTACAAATGCACTAACCCATTACTTGTGTCCCAGCAGGCTTTAGTAAAACTAAATTAATACCTACTGGAAGATTACCAGTTTCCAGTATGTTAAAATAGGCTTAACCTATCTACTGCTGGACTTACATCAGAACACTAACAGATTAAACTATACATGAATTGCGAGACAAGCGGCAAGAGAAGAGATTTTTGGAAAAAATACAGGTGAATGAGCAAGAAGGCAGAAAAAAGAAAAGAATTCATGAAGAAAAAGAGAGCATGACAGGAAAGAGGAACCAAAAATCTACCTAACAGCAAACTAGAAAGCTCCTGCGGTTCCAAAAACAGGAGGGGCCTTTAATTTCATAACCGCAGTGCCCCACTGCGGGAATGTTCAACCTTTATGATCTCAAACAAGTCGTGAACACCCCTACTAGGGTTACTGCATCTACAAGCACTTTGATAGATCATGTCTATGTTTCTAACACTCGTAGCGTTGCAGACGTTTGTGTTCCAACCAGCGGCTGTAGTGATCATTTTCCCGTTTGTCTCACGTGGTCAAGAAAGGGTGTAAAAATCCCCAAAGTTGGTCACAAGACAGTAAAGTACCGCTCCTTTACTAAATTTAACGAGAACGCCTTTCTTGTAGACTGAAGTAATTCTTCTCTCTCTGATGTTTATATTTATACGGATCCTGATGATGCAATAACACACTGGATAAATGTCTTTACAGAAATATACGATAAACTTTCTTTTCTTTCTTTATTTGGTGTTTAACGTCGTTTTCAACCATTCAAGGTTATATCGCGACGGGGAAAGGGGGGAGATGGGATAGGGGAAAGGGGGGAGATGGGATAGAGCCACTTGTTAATTGTTTCTTGTTCACAAAAGCACTAATCAAAACATTGCTCCAGGGGCTTGCAACGTAGTACAATATATGACCTTACTGGGAGAATGCAAGTTTCCAGTACAAAGGACTTAACATTTCTTACATACTGCTTGACTAAAATCTTTACAAACATTGACTATATTCTATACAAGAAACACTTAACAAGGGTAAAAGGAGAAACAGAACCGTTAGTCGCCTCTTACGACATGCTGGGGAGCATCGGGTAAATTCTTTCTCGTCCCAACCAATATGGGACTCCCCCTAACCCGCGGGGGGTATACGATAAACATGCCCCGTGGAGAATTAAGAGAGTCAAGCAAATAGTAAAACCTAAATGGTTTGATACTGAATTACAAGATGCTATTGGCCATCATGATTTCTTAAAATCAGTTGGCAAGGAAGCGGAGTATAGAGAACAGAGAAATAAAGTAAACTCACTTAAACGAACAAAAAAGATCAAGTACTTTCATGACCTAGCGTCATCAAAGCAAAATTCAAAGAATATATGGAAAGCAATAAATGAACTTACAAATAAAACGATTGCCAGTCATTCAAGTTGTGTTAAGGACATATCCCCTGATTATTTAAACACGCATTTTTCTAAAATAGCTGAAAAAGTTATTACAAATGACAAATCAAATTTGAACAATTTGAAAGTGTTAGAAGAATATTGTGAGTCGAACCAAGTTTCAAGTCAAGCGAATATTCCTCTACTTACAGTACCTGAAGTTTTTTACGCACTTACACACCTTAAGCAAACAGGCTCCCGGAGAATCGACGGCCTCGATGGAAGGATTCTTAAATTGTCAGCCCCTGTAATTTCTGAAACACTCACTTACCTTTATAATCTTTGTAACGCATTTTAACCAAAACAATTTACTTCACCCTAAACACTCGGGTTTTAGAGCTAACCATTCCTGCCATACTGCCTTAGTTTCTCTTGTTGATCAATGGCTGGAGAAAATAAACGACAATGAATTCTGTGGTGCCATTTTTGTTGATTTTGCTAAAGCCTTTGACGTTATTGATCACACGTTATTACTGAGAAAATTGGCATTGTATGGCGTCGGAATCGAAACTGTCAAACTTATTAGTTCATTTCTCACCAGCAGACAACAAACTGTACTAACAAACGCCTCGGCGTCGAGCATGCAATAAGTAAAATACGGTGTACCACAAGTATCGGTTTTAGGACCCCTCCTCTTCTCTATATATACATTAATGACCTCCCCCTACATATTCAAAATGTATGTGAACTTTTTGCAGATGACACCACAATTCACTCCGGCAACACAAATTTAACTCGCTTATCAGAATCAATTCAAAGGAGTTTAAACCAGTTGACAGAGTGGACTCAACTAAACAATATGTCTTTTAACCCAAAGAAAACCAAATATATGGTCATAACAACAAGACAAAAACGCCAGAATATTTGTTCAGCTGGTCCTGCTTTAATGATAGATGGTGAAATAGTGGAAAAAGTCGACCATCACAAACTGCTGGGTGTTAATATTGATAACAACTTGTCTTGGTCAACCCACATAGAGCAACTTAGTAAAGTGGTGTCAAAGAAAGTGTATCTCTTATCTAGAATTAAACACTTCCTGAACTGCCACACCAGAAAGTTATTCTTCATTGCTCATATGCAATCTGTTATTGATTACGCATCCACTCTGTGGGACTCAGCAAGTGAAAATTCCTTAAAGGTATAGAAAGCTGATGAATATACACGCTAATTGCTTTACCCAGAGCTGGAGACAGACTAAATTAAGTTCCCTGCAAAATATTGTGGCCTAGGAGCCCTTAAATATTGAGATATTTGAATTTTTATTTTGATCTAGATGGTCCTATTTATAGATTTGGCAACACATGTAACGTTGATGCAAGGGAGCTAACACCGCGGCTTTGTTGACATCCTCACTTTTTCAGAGGCTAGAACAAGCTGTAATGCATGTATTATGATCCGCGCATGGTGCCATATCGTCATTATATGGTCTTATGGTGCGTTTGACATATGATTGTGGGCAAACTACACTTTGTAAACACGGGAGTGCGTTAGTATGCCTTTAAAACCACTTAGCAGATTACACAAAAGAGCGCTAAAAGTAGTATTACTAAAGCACACTACCCTCACAGAGTTAGACTACATACATTTAGGGATCTTACCTCTAAAGTCAAGACTGCTTTTTAACAAAGGAATCTTTATGTGTAGCCAAGTGCTAAACTGGCTACTAATTCGTTATAATGATTTTATGTCATTCCTGTCTTGTGTAAGTTAAAATTTTGGTATGCTCAGACACCTGGAGGTCGTAAACTCGCTCAGTCGGCTGTGTCCACTAGGGAACGTAATATGTCTTCCTTTGACGTCAAGCCGCCCTCCCAGAGAAAGACGCCGGTCTACCTTGGGCCCCAGGTGGTCGTTATGCAATGTGCCGACAGCCTATCTGAGTATCGCTGGACTCGGGGTTTTGTCGAGTGGGTGTCATTTCTTTTGACAGGGTAGATCGTAGAAGATGCCAGGTGGCTTGGAGGTTTTAGTCTCTTACCCCCCCCCCTTTCCTTGTCTTTACTGACCAATGAGAGATGATGTCAGTTTTGTTAGCTAACTCTTGATTGGTGGCTTTTGACGCCACCCATCCCCATTTACATGATAGCTTTTGAGATTTTGAGAGAGAACTGAGAACTATCTCGGAGAGAGAACTGAGAACTATCTCGGAGAGAGAGGACGTACTCGTTTTGTACTTTGTTATCATGGAGACATACTGATGTAGATTGCATTGTACTATTGGTGTGGCCTCCCGGTCTTCGGGCTGGGAGCTGGATTGGTGAGGAGAAGAGAAGAATAGAAAATAAAGAGAAATGTGAATCGACAGACATGGTTTTCCAGAGTTTCATGTTGCATCAAGTGACTCGTCGGTCTGTGCCAGTGAACTCTTGTCTATCATTCTCTACATGTGAGTGAAAGTCCATTACGAGAGCAAGTGATGTTCGTTCAGTGCAAGACACTAAAGAGGCACCCACATGGTGTACTCCTGAACTTCGGGGTTTACTTCTACTAGGTGACTACATTCACCCAACTACTACATCAAGAGGCTACAATCAAATATTATCCTCTTCCTTCCACCCCATCACAAATGGCGCTGCGAGCAAAGATCGTGTTTTGCACAGAATGGACTTTTCTTGTGACTCGTTTTCCATCATGGAGTACGGTAAATCTTGCTGGTGCGACCGACACCGGAATCCTGACGTCTGCCTGGAAGATATTCAACCATGGTCAACATAGTCTGCTTCTACCTGTTCCTGCGGACCATGCCTGTCTTCAACCTGTTTTGCATCGGCGATTCCTGTTTGTTTACCCGTGTGCTGTTTCCTGATTCGGAAGTGTTACCTACGTTATTTCATCTTAGTGATTATCTCGTAATATCGACGAAGTGTTATTTTGCGGTTGTGTGACCTTGATGGAACTGTGTGGTGCCCATTTGGTGAGTGTGACTATAGCCCTTATTCAACGGACTGTGTATGACGGTGTAGAGAGCCTACAGGACTCAGCCAGTGTATATACTGTACTCGAGTGGCTGTAGCGCGTGCAATCCCATTCTTAGCTAGTGTGACACGTCATATCGGACTTGACGGATACAGACTTGGGCTGGTGACGTTAGCCATGTGGTATTACATAGACTTTCCTCGGTGTTCGCGGCAGTGAAGTGACGCAAGTGTTGCGTCCACGAAGAGACTCGCAGGTGTGTTTACTGCCGGGTGTTTTGTTGCCGTTTAATTTGTTGATGTTTGATAATGTTCATTTTCATGTATGCTATGCCATGTTTCTTGCATTGGTATGATTGATATTGATTGTTGCGATTATTTGTCATGATGCTTTGAGTGGAATGTGTTGGCGGATGTTTGCGCTTATTGAAAGATTTTTTTTGGCACAAGCAGATACTACAAATCTGATGGTAATTGCCACCTAGGGTTGAAAGTAATTTAGTGAATACTTGCTGACCTTCAAATAAGGCCCTGTATCATCACTTTCTTAATTGCTCTCTTAAGCGTAAACTAAGTTATGATTTACCTTGTTACCTTTAAATAGGCTTGGTACAGATCATTTGTAATGTTGGATGTCATTGCATTGTGTCAGGTGTATTGTACATGATGTATCATTTTAACAGTGTCAGGTAACTACGTCATTCATTAGTGAATCTGTCCATTTTGTAACTGTTACGTTTTTCACCTAAAATACGTCTTAAACACAGCCTTTACCTCCCTCTCTTCTTTAACTCAAGTGGTTTTGATTGATCTAAGTTGTCTTGCATATCGCACTTCATAGACTTTCGTTTGTCCCGCTTTAACTCAACGTCGACCTTAGGTCTTTCCACTGTAGTGACGTCGACCTTATTTCTTATCCGTTGTTTAATCAGCGCGGACGCTGATTGTTAAAAGCTTGGGGGAGATGTAGCCAAGTGCTAAACTGGCTACTAATTCGTTATAATGATTTTATGTCATTCCTGTCTTGTGTAAGTTAAAATTTTGGTATGCTCAGACACCTGGAGGTCGTAAACTCGCTCAGTCGGCTGTGTCCACTAGGGAACGTAATATGTCTTCCTTTGACGTCAAGCCGCCCTCCCAGAGAAAGACGCCGGGGTACCTTGGGCCCCAGGTGGTCGTTATGCAATGTGCTGTCAGACTGTCTGGGTATCGTTGGACACGGCGTTTTGTCAAGTGGGTGTCATTTCTTTTGACAGGGTAGATCATAGAAGATGCCAGGTGGCTTGGAGGTTTTAGTCTCTTACCCCCCCCCCCCTTTTCTTGTCTTTACTGACCAATGAGAAGTGATGTCAGTTTTGTTAGCTAACAGTTACTCTTGATTGGTGGCTTTTGACGCCACCCATCCCCATTTACATGATAACATTTGAGATTTTGGGAGAGAACTGAGAACTATCTCGGAGAGAGAGAACGGAGAACTATCTTGGAGAGAGAGGACGTACTTGTTTTGTACTTTGTTATCATGGAGACATACTGATGTAGATTGCATCGTACTATTGGTGTGGCCTCCCGGCCTTCGGGCTGGGAGCTGGGTTGCTGAGGAGAAGAGAAGAATAGAAAATAAAGAGAAATGTGAATCGACAGACATGGTTTTCCAGAGTTTCATGTTGCATCAAGTGACTCGTCGGTCTGTGCCAGTGAACTCTTGTCTATCATTCTCTACATGTGAGTGAAAGTCCATTACGAGAGCAAGTGATGTTCGTTCAGTGCAAGACACTAAAGAGGCACCCACATGGTGTACTCCTGAACTTCGGGGTTTACTTCTACTAGGTGACTACATTCACCCAACTACTACATCAAGAGGCTACAATCAAATATTATCCTCTTCCTTCCACCCCATCACATATGCATAAAATTATATCCGAAACTCTACCCCAAACCATTTGTTCAAAATTCTCTTTGAAGAATTCACACCACCTTATGAAATTTAACACTCCTCTTCCTAGGATAGACTTATTTAAGTCT
>NW_027129425.1:7500-97500 GCF_037325665.1 Littorina saxatilis | reverse complement strand
GACATTGTTTTAGTCCGATTGTTGTTAGAAAGTCATTACCGTTAACACTATTCAAATAAATGTTAATGTCTGTCTTTAAAGGTCAAGGTAACCTGTAAGTTCGGAACTATTTAAATGATTGATAATGCACTGTAGGTGTTACATTTCATTAGTATCTGGAGAACATCCTGAACTTAGGTAAAATGAGAGAAGTGAATACGCAAACCCATCAAATCAAAATATACTTCATGGCTTCTAAAACTCAAACAGCTTTTCATTGCAAGAGGAAGTGAGTCAAACTGAGCACTGCACGATTGTATTATTCAGCCAGTAGGCCTACTGATCTAAAATTCAGGTGACGCCCGTCACGACGAACTGCTTCCTGTTAGTGTTAACTAAAAAAAATATTATTTAACGTCTTACTAAAGTTTTCATTTAAACTCACGATTTTACTACACCCTAACGATCGTTAATTTAATCATCTCCTGTTCATGTTGTGACGAAGTCGGAGGGGGGGGGGGGGGGGTCGGCGGAGGAGGGAAGCCGGTGGTAACGGTTGTTATTGTTCCTGGTTGTTAGGTTGTATAGATCTGTGTGTGTGTGTGTGTGTGTATGCGTGCGTGCGTGCGTATCTGTTTGTCTGGCGGGCAGACAGACACATAAACACATACATTATAGGGGGATAGAGACAGTCAGGGACACAGACAGACAAACACACAGGCACACACACACACAGTCAGACAGGAAGGGGGGCAGACAGACAGACAAGCAGGCAGATATATACTAGCGGAAAAAAGTTAGGGACGGGCCACTGATTTCCCCGCTGACTTTCATTTGTTTAAAACACCCTGTTCTTTCGTCAGCAAAATCAAATGGCTGTCGCATGCTACACGCCAATGGGTAGGTTATGCTGTGTTAGCAGGAAAACTGCACGGGACTCCCGGGCGCAGAGCTGCAGCACGTGACTAAAATAGCAAAATCGCCAAAAAGTAGGCTGTTGTTTGGCGTGCGCACGGGTAGAATAAGGCAGGTAACATGGCAAAATTGTTGTGCACATGCAAGGACAATCCTTCGAGTGTGAATTGTGATCACGAACTCGGCTTTATAAGCCGCCGATTTTCTGCGAGCTGCCATCTCCTCACCATGCCTGCCAGACGGAAGCTGACAACATTCAACCGAGGAAGAGCAATTGCCTGGCTCCACGACGGCGTATCCAAGTGCGAAGTGGCCAGGCAAATTGGGGTATCGCATTCAGTCATTGTAAGGCTGAATCAACGGTTCCAGACGACAAACAATGTCGAGGAGAGGCCCAGGTCGGGTCGCCCCAAAAAGACTACTCCTAGGGAAGATCGTTTCATCCAACGGCAGGCGCTGCAGCACCGGGCCACCACCTGCAAGGTCATCAGAGGGCAGTTACGGGAGGCCACTAACATCAACGTTAGTGAGAGGACCATCGGCAACCGCCTGCATGACGCCCGGCTGCGGAGTCGTCGTCCTGCTGTGCGTCCCCTGCTGACACAGGCTCATCGCCGGGCTCGTCTGGCCTGGAGTCGCCGCCACTTGAGATGGACGCGCCGGGACTGGGCTCAGGTCCTATTCAGTGACGAGTCCAGGTTCAACCTGTACCATTCTGACGGCCGGCGCAAGGTCTGGAGGCGTGAGGGCGAGCGTTATGAAGACGACACAGTGCATGAGAGGGTGGCCTTCGGCGGGGGCTCTGTCATGGTTTGGGGGGGCTTCAGCCTTCATCAACGCACCCCCCTGTACCATGTGGTCGGGAATCTCACTGGTCAACGCTACAGGGACGAAATTCTCGCCCCTATTGTCTTGCCGACCCTGCAGCAGATTGGCCCAAACGCCGTGTTTCAGGATGACAATGCTACTCCTCACAGGGCCAGGCTTGTCAACGACTACATCCAGCAAACCGGGGTCGTCAGGATGGATTTCCCTGCCTGTTCGCCAGACATGAACCCCATTGAGCATGTATGGGACGAACTGGACAGGCAGGTGAGGGCCAACCACCAGCCTCCCAGAAACCTGCAGCAGCTGCTGCAGATGCTCCAACAGGAGTGGCAGGCCATTCCACAGGCCTTTTTCACGAAGCTTATGAACTCTATGCGGTCAAGGTGTGGTGAACTTGAGCGCAAACGTGGCGGACACACCCATTATTGACCTCATGAAAGACTTGTTATGTTTATTTGTGACCCCTCTGCTGTTTGTGGACATGAATAACCGAATCGGCTCGATGAAATAAACCCAAATTTTGCATTTGCGTTGGACATTGACTGAAGTAAGCGTGTTCCAAATTTCCGTACGATATGTTCATTCGTTCTTTTGCTGTGATTGCGTGTGTGAACCGTCCTTAACTTTTTTCCGCTAGTATATTAGAGTGAGGTCATTTTTTTTTTTTATATTTTTTTTATATTTTGTGAATCTATAACAACAAATCCTTCAACAACATCCGTGTACAAAATATGTTTTCATGTATGGTTTCCTGGCTACTATCGTGACATTTAGGGTAACATAAGAAACTACTACTCAAAACATTATAATTTCAGTAACCCGCCGGCTGTACATCACTTGATTGTCTAAATCGACTTCAATTACTTACCGGAATCAGCAGCAGTACCCACAGGTGTCCAGGTACACCCGGTCTCTCCATGTCAAGTTAGGTGACAAATGGTGCTACTGATCTCGCATTCGGTTCGCAGCTGTGGTTCAGGTAAAATGGCAGACGTGTTTTCAACCCGGTAGTAAATTCCACAGATATCAGGCAAGAAGGTAACCAGACCTCGTTCAATGGACAACACCCTTTTCTGCTACCCCGCTGTTAGCTGCACTGACGTAGCTCCTGTGAGAAGGTGCAATATAAATTGCAAATCATGTCAAACTACTTCCTCTATGAAACTACCAGAGTGCTTCGATCGGGTTTTATATCCTCGTGCGTTGAAGGGTTCCTGAGAGAAATCAGAACGATGCAAAACACAACACTCGACAGATTATCAACTGCCCTTGAATTGTACCTCTTCAGTTGACACACTGTACTGTCGCGGTGACACACATTGGACACAAATCCGCTAGGCACAACACACACACAGCCAGACAACAACACAGCTGACTTGTCAACGCCGGCCAAAGCGGCGTACGATTGTTTGACACCACTACACCTTCAAGCTATTAAAAAGTTACGATCAGTGACACACCCCACCGCACAACAGGTTCATTCGATCAATGGTCGACCCAAGTACTTTCGGATTTACGATTAGAACGTCACAAGACACAGTCGCGCAATGCAGTCCTCTGACAAACACGCTAGTATGCCAACCACAGTGTGCGTATTTTACTTCTGGGTACATCGTCGCACTATCTGTTTTTACTTGCGCGATTTCTTACTTCCTTGTCCGCCTGTCTCTGTGTCCTCGCCATATTCAACACGTGTGACCGTGTGTGTGCGTTGTGTGTACCTAGTACCTGGCTTGGCAGTATTGTCTCACCTAGATTTCGCTACCCTGTGAAAAAAGGACATCTCAGTCACGGACGATGCAGAACAGCCACAGGCGCATGACAGGTTAATGTTGGGTTATAGCGCTAAATTGGCCCAGCCGACGCCTACTGTATCTATAGCTGTAGTAAGGTTTATGTGTGACAGTCGCCATCGTGCGTGTCCTGTTACACTTTAGGTCAAGTTTGGCTCGAAACTGAACTACAGGTCAATAATTCGCGCTACTATGGGCTTTTATGGCTCCAGTGGTGAACCTTCTAACAAGCTAAAGAGCTTATACTAATACACACTTTTGGTTTCTTTCAACAATAAAAATGTAAAGCACAACAACAAACAAATCAAAAAAGGTGTTCTGTGTTGTTGCGTACGTCAGTGCAATTCAAACTATAATACATCACTCACATCAAAATTAATGAACTCGCATTTTCCCTTTATACAATGCATTGTATGTACAAATGTATAAATGAGTTCTTACTTCAGCTATCTGTTAAAAAGTAGCAGTTGTTTGTTGTTGTTGTTGGTGTTGGTGTTGGTGTTGTTGTTTTAAATTAGTTCCTCTTTAGGGCGAGTGCCAGATGTAAAAAAAACGCAGATCACTTCTTACTTTATTACCCAGGTGAAATAACGAAATATCATTGTAAATCTCTCTCTCTCTCTCTCTTCCTGAAGAAGTCTCCGGTTTTTCACAAGGACCAAATTGCACCCGACGCTCAAGCCATTCAAGATTACATGCGACTAACTTACCTGCATGGAGTCGGGATACAAAAATAGCTTGCGACACAACTCTCTCAAAGGGATACAAAACACTGGGTCACCAGCAGTCACAGATATAAATTGGCCATGTCTCCTCCCCCTAGCTGGTTTGTTTGTCTGCATTTCTAAGCTGTGTCGCGCATACGCACACACGACTTTCAACAACCTGAACTTTGTGCGTTCAACAGATGTTTGGAAGAGCACTGTTTGTCTAGAAAAATTCGGTTTCAGTTTATCACATACATACATACATACAGACAGACAGACAGGCAGACACACAGACACACAGACAGACACACAGACACACACACTCTCTCTCTCTCTCTCTCTCTCTCTCTCTCTCTCTCTCTCTCTCTCTCTCTCTCTCTCTCTCTCTCTCTCTCTCTCTCTCTCTCTCTCTGATATGTCTATCTGTCTATCTGTCTGTCGACCTGTCTGCCTGTCGATCTCTCTATGTCTGTCTCTCACTGTATGTTGTGTTATGGAGTGGTATTGCCCGGTTTTTAGACAATCATAAATGCCTCTACACAACTCTATAAATTTAGTATTTGTTTACAGACTTGAATGTAATCTGAATAGTTGTCCGCTACCGTAGCTTACAAGGCACAAGCGCACACGCACTCACACACGCAAAAACCTGGTGTTAAATGGATCTTGACACTGCCAAGACTAATTATTATTGTTTACAAAGCTTTTTACATCACAAAATCATTTCCGGGCTTCGACCATTACTCTAGGCCGACAACACCGCAAGAAACTCTACAGTCCAAGACGCAGACACCTTTTGGCTCAAACAAAGCAGCTTAACAGGTAAGACGAATAGGTATTCTACTTTATTCCCCCCTCTGCTTCTTTGCCTCTGTAATCTTGTAGGGGTAGTTATTTTTCGATAATGACCCAGCAACCAAACAAATAACGACCCAGCAACAGCCTGAATCCTCGATAGTGCAATGGGTTGAGAGGTTGTTCTGTTTCGGTACTACTTTTTACGACTGAAAAGTTCCGAACGCTCTAATGTACGAAGTATACATCTCTGGAGCAAACAATACAAACATACTGCATTTAAATGAACAACTACAGGCCTGAACACATGAATCTCCATATAAAATCCATGAGTTCGGTTGTTTTCTGAATCTCATCTGCCGTGCCGTCAAGCCGTTCATCACAAGCAATTTCCCAAGGCAAGTAACTCATACTTTGTCTAGCGACAAGAGTAGTTCCCCTTCTTTTCACTCAGTTCCTTCGACAACAGACTGCAATCCGACGGTCAGTTTTCAACAATATTTCATTTAATAAACAGATCACACGCAACCAAATGCACACATCTCATCAATTTAAACAACATAAAGGGGTTTCATACACTATTTTCCCCAGAAAACTGAACTTCATACAGTTTTTAACGTTGGAACACGGGTGCAAAAGTTCGTCTGCTAGTCCCATTTGACGAAAAAACATTATCCTAAGCGATACTAAAACATATACAGAACACACAATATCTGCCTTTGCCGCCACGGCAGAATAACAGCATATCTGTGTACTTGATTTTAGCCCAAAATAGGAAAACTGACAAGAAGTGTTAACAGAATGGAATGATTTGCACGGAACTATACAACCGCGCATTAATCGATCGCCTGCGCAGGTTGACTGGTTGAGAGAATAGGATTCGATCAAACTTTCGCAAAAAAACTCCTCTTTTCTTTGAATAACTGAAGAAAGGAGGAATAAAGAGGTTACACACCTCGTCTCAGTGATTATCAAAAATAATGGTCTCAGTTCGCGGTCATGAAAAAGCTCGCTAAAGCTCGCATTTTTCATGATCCGCTAACTTCGACCATTATTTTTGATAATCACTGAGACTCGGCGTGTAACCTCTACGTACGTTACCCTACTGCCATCTTTCGGCCCTCAAGATGTTGGTATGGCTGTAAGTCCTTCAGACGACTGACAAGGATGCACCAGTCCTCACGACACCGCAACCATTGCTTGACGTAGTCCTTGATCCTTCCAGTTCGTCTCGGCGGCTAACTGTAGAACCCTGCCAGCTCTCCATGCCATGGTCATGTACACCAAGCCGCAGTTGACTGGTTCAGTTCAGCCTCCGGCGATGAAAACCCCCCAGTTGGAACACTGTAAAGTTTATAGTCCATAAGTCAACTTGTCTTTAGTTTCTTTCACTCGCACAATAAAAATACTCACTCGTCCAACATATTAAGCTGCATGAGCCAATATAATTATTTACACGTTAATTCCTGTTTTCTAAAACCAAGAAAACGTTACGTAAAACCCTCACATGTTTAAGCAGTGTAGCACAATAGCTTAGGCCTACACAATAACGTTAAACACAGAAACAGTCACTCTTCTCACATACGACAACATGACATGAAAATATAACCGGTTTCAAACATACCTCAAAAGAGTGTAAAGCCAACATTTAGTACAGTCGCCGGCCTGGCATGAATATGAAAATGGAAGATATCACGTAGACTGATAGGGAAAGATCGTCAGTCTTCATCCTTCTTCAGTCAGATACCTAAAACAGGAGCCCGTCTGCTAAAGTGTTACGAAAAACATGAGTCGAGCTTGGCTCCTTGACGGCGACTGATTTTACAAAGTCGTTCTTGCTATGACATTGCCAGTGAGCTGTCGCCTGCATTACTTGCACGTGAAAAACCTTGTCAGTTACACAAAGGTTCAACTGCGGTCAACGCGACGGTATGCAGCCTATAGCCCTTTCCAATGTCTGACCATCGCTATAGTCTATTCTATTTACAACAATACACATTACCAAAAATACGAGTAAACCGCTTCGTAACATGTTGATTGTGACTCTTTGCGGTGTAATGTACTTCGTTGTGCCCGTTCCTGCAGTTTTAGTGAGAGGAGACTGTAAAAGATGCCTAGCTATGACATCTGTATCCTTGTTATCACTATTTTAATCATACAGACACAGACTCGACCCCCACCCTTACCCCACCATCGCCCCTTCGTTCTAACCTCGCTTAAGTCGCAACAGAGGGGTGATGGTGGGGTGGGGTGTAAGGGTGGGGGTCGAGTCTGTGTCCGTACGATTGAAATAACATGCTTTCAACAATTAAATGTCATTAGTAAGAAGTTGACCATTTTACTATTGCGTCATGCCACTTTTAAAATCGAACTGCTGCATGTAAAAAGGACAAGTCGCTCACACACAAAAAGAAAACAAACCGGAAACACAAATAACACCCCCCCCCCCCCCCCCCCCCTGCCATCCACTCCCCAATACTGTGTAAAGCTATAAGCCTTTCGCTGGGTATCGGCTTTATCATTTAAAGAAATGCACGAGGAACTGGCGGACGCGTAAATGTCGAATGTGAAAATATGAAAACACTAATAAGAGGGAAGAAGAGGAAGATACGAGAGGCTCGCGCTTGTGTTGCATTTCTATAGCAGCGTCGGGACAAGCTTGCTCTGTTCAATTCAGTCACTGCGAAACTGACACCGAGTGCCCATATGTTTCAGCCATGCCCTTGTAGGTGACATTTTTAGTACAAGGAAGTGCACTGATAACCTATATCAAGAGTCCACTAGTCTGCCTTAGAAACACTAACACAGATACTCGTAACGAACGTGATCGTGTCGTGATTTGTCATAAAAAGGTTGTCATATGGCGTCACACAGCGTCCACATTATGCTTCCTTTTACTATATCTTGGTATGATCATGAAAGGAAAATTACGCTTTATGCTCGCGTCTTGTATACACATTCGTCGTCATGCTCGCTACGCACAAAATTAATGCGTTTCATTACAGGTCGCGTAGATTGCGTTTACAGTGACCTTTTCCGCTTAATAGGAATCATGTTTCCTGATGAGTTTTGGGGCGTTGGCTGTAACTATAGGAGGGAAATTAAGTTGCACGACAGATTCGTTTCTATTTCTTATTGACCCTTAGTCACAGTATTGCTTACAAGCTGTTTAAAAGGTAGCTTCTGAAAGCAGAAACACAGTACGGCGAACAATCACAGCTTAGTTGTTCTCACAAATATGCATAAACCGAATTAGTACAGCACACGCACGCACGCACGCAAACACACGCCGCACGCACGCACAGAAGCACGCACTTCACTGCCTGCATTCTGTTGAGTCCCGTTCGTTATCTGAAGAGGATAATTTGCTCGTAAAATTCGCCATAAACTCCACCAAATGTATATCCTAAACAACGAGGGCATTTAAAAGACTTAAAACGTGCCTCAAAAAGCATACCGAGAGCCAAGGAAAAGCCACTTTTTAATTTTATTTATTTTGCTGTCGGTGTCGGTGGTGGTTGTGGTGGTGGTGGTGTGTGCGTGTGTGTGTGTTTGTGTGTGTGTGTGTTTGTGTGTGTGCCCGCGTGCGTGCGTGCGTGTGTGTATATGTATGTGCCCGCGTGCGTGCGTGTGTATATATATATGTGTGTGAGTGTGTGTGTGTGCGCGCGCGTGTGTGTATGTGTGTGTGTTTGTGTGTGTGTGTGAGAGAGAGAGAGGAAATAGAGAGAGAAACGTTGTGTTTACACACACACACACACACACACACACACACACACACACACACACACACACACACACACACACACACACACACACACTAATACAAATACGAACAAGAACACTCACTCACTAACACAAACCCACACATAGAACACCTTACACTGTCAACATGCTTAAAGCGGACGCAAAACAATGTTAGGAACACCGTTTGACAAAAACAAGCAACCAGCTCTCTTGATTTTTAATTTAATTACCTAAAATGAATGTCATGTTGTATATCGAGGTTGTTATCAATCCCTGAGACCAAAAAGTGTTGATATCAACTGCCTGTGGCCCTCATTGGAACGCAGCCATAAAAACACACAAAAGGTACATTCAAACGTCTTTAGATAGAAGTCTTGCGTGTGTGTTAGGTGCATTTATCTTCCTGCTTGGTGCGTCGTATTGCGCCATTGTAGCTTGCAAACTGCGCAAACATTATCTTGTTTTCATTCATCATGTATACCAATCGATTCCATGGTCTGTGCGAGCAGATTCTGTTGATCCAGGTCAGTACTAGTTTGAGTAGTTTGGCTTAGTCAGATTGTACTTAATTGGTATGTCAAAGCAGCACCGCCCTGATATGGCCCTTCGTGGTCGGCTGGGCGTTAAGCAAACAAACAAACAAACAAACTTAATTGGTACAGAATAATCACGTATAAGTAACCTCTCACCGTGTACACAAGCTTTTGTTGGTGACAAATTTGAGGATGCATAGTTTTTTTATAACGTAAAATTACTCGTATCTGACAAAAACTAAAGAACTAAAGGAAGTGTTTTACTGGAAACTAGACACACTCTGGATGCAGACATTGTCACTTTGAATGATACCCGGCCTACATCGAACAAGAATGATTAAACTATAACTTTATCCCCGAGTACGCTAGTACTAGGGCTCAGCAGACTTTAATTGTGTGTGTGTGTGTGTGTGTGTGTGTGTGTGTGTGTGTGTGTGTGTGTGTGTGTGTGTGTGTGTGTGTGTGTGTGCGTGCATGAGTCTGTACTCGTGTGTGTGTGTGTGTGTGTGTGTGTGTGTGTGTGTGTGTGTGTGTGTGTGTGTGTGTGTGTGTGTGTGTGTGCGTGCATGAGTCTGTACTCGTGTGTGTGTGTGTGTGTGTGTGTGTGTGTGTGTGTGTGTGTGTGTGTGTGTGTGTGTGTGTAAGAAAGAAAGAGAGAGAGGGAGGGAGTGAGGGAAAGAGTGTGTGTGTGTGTGTGTGTGTGTGTGTGTGTGTGTGTGTGTGTGTGTGTGTGTGTGTGTGTGTGTGTGTGTGTGTGTGAATGCCTGAAGAGTACTCGGGTCCAGCGCGAGCCTTTTTTCTACGTCATTTATTAATACAGTATTACAACCAGAGCAGAGTGAAGGTTCAATTTACGCATCACTTGCAAAATTTTATAACTTTCTTTTGCATACTTACCCGAGTGCCACTCGTGATACATGTATTGGCCCTACATTGTGTATTCAATGCGTGTGGGTGTACCCGTTCTGCAGCTTATCAACAACACACACAAAACCTCAACACATAGCTATCTTTTTATACCACAGGGGTACCCAGAAGCCTTGCACAAACTTGTCAATCCACAAGCTGTGGATGAAAGGGTACTCAATTGTGCTACAAAAGAATGGGGGAAAGAAGACACACTCAACCAAATGGAGGACGACGGTATTTGTTAGAAGCATGGCCAAAGATAGAAGATAATTGTCGTAACTCTTAAGAATGTCCTAGATGCGACAGGCTAGAACAGTTTTCAGTGTTTCAGGTTGCGGTTAAAGGCGGATAGACGATGTTGGACAATAAGTCTGTCGGGTTTGTATCGGTTGCGAAAGATCAAATGTACTCTTGAAAACTTCGAGGGAAGTTTTCCTACGCGACATTATAGGTCGGCCACAAGCGAAGGCTTGTGTTTCCACACGTGGAGAAGGAGACAAACTCCTCGCTAGTGACTGGCCAATATGTCACATGGGAAAGCTTGTCTCAATATTTACAACAGTATACACACCACATACAAACCCGGCAGAGTTATTTCCGGACTTCATCTATTGCAGCGTCTCAAGCTAGAAATGAAGTGACACAGGGGGGGGGGGGGGGGTGGGGCTTATGTATGGTAGTTGAGCAATATTGCCCGTAAGTACAGGTTCTAACTTCCATCAAAAAACCAAAACAATCTCATTGTATTGCATCTAAGATAATGATACACTCTGTCCAAGAAAAACTGAGGATATTGCCTGTGATTACAAACAAGTTATAAAATTTGAAAGAAACATGTGAATAATCTCCTCTTAGCTGTACCAGACGACAGTTATCGCCCTTGGCTAAAATGTACCGGTAAATTAAAATAATTTGTAATTTCTTACACGTTCAATAGAGCAAAATTAATATAAAAGCTAGGATCACAATTACATCTGCAGATAACCTTCTTCATAAGGAAGTTTACTTTTGAACAGATTTTGTGATAATACGCACGCAAGATACACAAGAAAAGCAAATGCTTTCAAGACTCTCCTTCGTCATTTCTCATTACAGTGGAACCCACCTTTTTTTTTAGACCCCTACCCCTCTCCCCCACAATAGGACCCTCCCTTCCCCATCCGATAGAAGACTCCCTCCCTTCCTACCAAGTTTCCAGCGTTAAAATCGACAGAAAATCAGAACAGTTAAGACGGAATAAGTTTTGCGTGTCATTGAAAAGAAAAATCAAATTTGTATCAAAAACAGTCCGTATTGTTCACCTATCTCGTCTTACAATAACTTATGGCACGATGAACGCTGTAAGTATCATGCAAGCCATACAAGGCGGTTTTCGAAGCCGTTTTCGCGGGTAGTGAGACAACAACAGTACATTTCACTATCTCCACAACGCATAGCCTTCAGACGTTCGGCACTTTGTGCTACACGATGTCGTTACATGCGAACGTAGTAGTCTAAAGTCATTTGAGGCCTGTGCTATGCTGTTATGTGACATGCGGGGTTATATAAACATATATACCAAGACATGTCTTCACAACACATGTCTTTCTACGAACACAAGGAGTTTGAAAGCCTCACTCTGCCTCAGATGAGGTTTACAGAACGATGGACTCTTTCACGAAATAAACAATTCTAACCTTATCGAACACACTTGCACTTGCATTTAACAGCATTAAACGACACAGTTCGTTTGAATGGCTATTTAGCTTGCGTAAACCACACACCAGTTTTCGTGGTTTATTCAATACCAGAGCGATCGTGGACCCGTGTGACCCACTTTCCCTTTTTCTCATACGTGATGAATTAAATCGTCAGTTGGTGGTTTCAATGCGACTCGCTGTATCTGCAATAGCACGTTATTGTGTACCTCTGAATCTAAAATGCAACACAGGACTGCGTGTGGCACAAACTGATTGGTGGGGGTTGACCGTTCAAAGCAACTGGCGATATGCAGAAAATTCGTTGCTTGGGCAAACACGACCTTGCATGAGCTGCTTCCGGGCTCTCTTTTTTCAAACTTTCAAAACTGCGAATTGTACTGATCTTGTTTTGATGGAAAAAAGAATTATTTTGTGATTTAAGAATGTTTGTCTCACATGCTGTCACTTTATTATTTAGCTTTTACAAGTTAGTTCTAGCGCCAAAACGAGGCTTCTTATTTGTTTTATAGAACATCCCTTTCTAACTGCACAAAATAAATGGTTTGAAAATGTTTCACTCTCAACGGAAAGCAGCCAGGATGCTCCCAAGATGTAAGCGTTCAAATGGAAGTATGTTTTTACTGTCTGAAAAAGCTCGGGAGGCTCAGGGATCAGAAACAGAAGGTTTACGGGAGGCGGATGGTGGCTTTAAGAATGTATCAATGTAAACATATAAAGGAAAGGACGAATAACACAACCTGATCCGTAAAAAAAAATAAAAAATAAAAACCTGCTAAAATACGCATTTATTGTGTGAAGAAATGACTCACTTACTCACGCTTTCAGTCAGTCGCGCAGTCACTCACTCACGTACTAACGCACTCACAACAATGACGTATAATAAGGAAACAAATAGAATCATCAAAACAACACTCAATCCCCATTCTTGGCTCTTTCATAAATGTGTTCCTGTTCAAATATTTGTGAAACGATGACATAGTACAGATTTTGCTATTTTCGGTAAAATGTGTAACTGCTGTTCTGGAAAATCAGTTTGAAAATGCGTTCTATTATCAGGGAAAATGTACGGGTTTCACTTCCGTTTTGGTTCAATGGATGCAATGATTTAATTCGCCATTAGATGTTTGCTAGCAAATTTGGTCAATTGAAAACGCAACAGACACGCGAACATGATGACACACCTACAATCAAAGTGGTACACAAGCAGTGATGGAGAAAGAGTGTGTGTGTGTAAGAGAGAGAGAGAGAGAGAGAGAGAGAGAGAGAGAGAGAGAGAGAGAGAGAGAGAGAGAGAGAGAGAGAGAGAGAGAGAGAGAGATTTAATTTCAATCATAATTTTTATATTTTTAATTTTCAGAGCTTGTTTTTAATCCGAATATAACATATTTATATGTTTTTTGAATCAGAACATGATGAAGAATAAAATAAAAGTAATTTTGGATCGTTTTATAAAAACAATATTTTAATTACAATTTTAAGATTTTTAAGGACCAAAGTCATGAATTAATTTTTAAGCCTCCATGCTGAAATGCAACACCGAAGTCCGGCCTTCGTCGAAGATTACTTTGCCAAAATTTCAATCAATTTGATTGAAAAATGAAGGTGTGACAGTGCCGCCTCAACTTTTACAAAAAACCGGATATGACGTCATAAAAGACATTTATCGAAAAAATGAAAAAAAATCTGAGGATTTCATACCCAGGAACTCTCATGTAAAATTTCATAAAGATCGGCCCAGTAGTTTGGTCTGAATCGCTCTACACACACACACGCGCACAGACACACACAGACACACACATACACCACGACCCTCTATGTTAAACAGGTTTAAAAAGGTTTGTTAAGCATGTGTAAGAGAGAGAGAGAGATTGAGAGAGAGGATTAGACTTGCACGATGTATTTTTTTTTCTTCAAAGAAACACTAACAAGAAGTTTAAGATTAGATCGACATACACAAAAAGGAAGCACATATAGCAGAACCTGGTGTGAAGACAAACAGCGTCACAAAGATGCATTGAGTTTAATAATTATTTGATCAATGCACCCGCTTACTCACGCACTGACGGACTCCTTCATTGGGCCAAAAATTAACAAACACACATCATAAAAGCAGAATACAAAGTCTCCATTTTGGGTGGCACATTGCAAGATTGTCCTGCTCAACCACTTGGCAAAGGAATTGTTCGAAGTGAAGGAAAAACTTGTAGCTGCTTTTCTGAAAGGCTCCTTAGAAACATGCCCTAACATCTAATACAGGAAATCCACAGTTTCACGTCCTTCTGGCCTCAATGGATTCGATTGTCGAATATTCCATACATTACCATGTTTGCCAACAACTTTTGTCAGTTAGCAAAAGGTCACAACAGACTCGATCACACGCAGCCATGTATTCAAGAGTCAAGTTATTATTGAGGCAGAGAGAGAGAGAGAGAGTGTGTGTGTTTGTGTGTGTATGTGTGTGTGTGTGTGTGTGTGTGTGTGTGTGTGTGAGAGAGAGAGAGAGAGAGAGAGAGAGAGAGAGAGAGAGTCAGTTGTTCATTCCAAGTAATCTAGTGGGCAAAAACTACATTCATATGGTTAAAGAACGTATGGCTGATATGACATTGTGTAGACGCTATTTGGAGCATTTGACTCGGGCGCAGTGGCGTGGTGGTAAGACGTCGGCCTCCTAATCCAGAGGTCGTGAGTTCGAATCCCGGTCGTTGCCGCCTGGTGGGTTAAGAGTGGAGATTTTTCCGATCTCCCAGGTCAACTTATGTGCAAACCTGCTAGTGACTTAACCCCTTCATGTGTACACGCAAGCACAAGACCAAGTGCGCACGGAAAAGATCCTGTAATCCATGTCAGAGTTCGGTGGGTTATGGAAACACGAAAATACCCAGCATGCCTACTCAACAAAAGCGGAGTGAAGCTGACTATTCTCTCAGAGTATAGTTTGGGGAAACGAGCTCACACGTAACCAGACAATTCTGAAACGCTGGAGAAGAAGAAGAACACTCGTTAAGTTGGTGTGGTTGTATGAGGAAAATAGTCAGGCGCCACCGAGTGGCGCTGTGTGTGTGTGTGTGTGGGGGTGTGTGGGTGTGCGTGTGCGTGCGTGCGTGCGTGCGTGCGTGTTTGTGTGTGTCGCTGTTTGACTAAAGTCGCTAACAGAAGAGGGATGTGACGGTAGTGGTACTGGTGATAAGCAGGAAGTGATTTTTTTTTTAACTTTTCAGAGATGTAGACCTATAAGCAAATAAACACACACGCACACGAAGTCGCAAACTGACGTTGAAAGTGACCGTAATTATTCTGCTGATAAGCAGGAAGTGATCTCTTTTTACATTTAGTCAAGTTTTGACTAAATGTTTCAACATAGAGGGGGAATCGAGACGAGGGTCGTGGTGTGTGTGTGTGTCTGTGTGTGTGTGTGTGTGTGTGTGTGTAGAGCGATTCAGAGTAAACTACTGGACCGATCTTTATGAAATTTAACATGAAAGTTTCTGGGAATGATATCCCCGGATCTGTTTTTTCTTTTTTTTGATAAATGTCTTGGATGACGTCATATCCGGCTTTTTGTAAAAGTTGAGGCGGCACTGTCACACCCTCATTTTTTTTAATGAAATTGATTGAAAATTTGGCCAAGCAGTCTTCGACAAAGGCCGGACTTTGGTATTGCATTTTAGCTTGGAGGCTTATAAAATTATCAATGAGTTTGGTCATTAAAAATCTTAAAATTGTAATTAAAATATTGTTTTTATAAAACGATCCATCATTTTCTGATTCCAAAAACATTATAAGTATGTTATATTCGGATTAAAAACAAGCACTTAAAATCAAAAATAAGAAAAATATGATTAAAATTAAATTTCCGAAATCGATTTAAAAACAACTTTATCTTATTCCTTGTCGGTTCCTGATTCCAAAAACATATAGATATATGATATGTTTGGATTAAAAACACGCTCAGAAAGTTAAAAAGAACAAAGATACAGAAAAGCGTGCTATCCTGCTCAGCACAACCACTACCGCGCTATTCTGTCTAGTCAATTTCACTGCCTTTGCCACGAGCGGTGGATCGACGATGCTGCGAGTATACGGTCTTGGTGAAAAAAATGCAGTGCGTTCAGTTTCATTCTTTGAGTACGACAGCTTGACTAAATGTTGTATTTTCGCCTCACGCGACTTGTTTTCCTTTTCAGATATGTAGACCAAAAAGCAAATAAACACATTCACACACACACACACACACACACACACACACACACACACACACACACACACACACACACACACATACACACACACAAACAACCGCACGCACACACACACACACACACACACTCACACACACACACACACACATACACACACACACACACACACACACCTTGAACTTGTTCACATTCGCATGTAGTCATATATCAAGAAAAAGTAACGATGAAACAATTCTGGATTGGAGTTACATGATGTGTGGTCTTGATTCATTTTTGGCTCACGTAAGTGTGTATCCAAAGAAAACGGGTGGTGGTGGGTTTTGGGGGGGTAAAAACAGGTGACTGGTTTGTGTTGTGTGTGGTATGTAGACCAGATCAGGGGTCAAGGTTAGGTCAGGTCGCGTGAAGGATTGTGGTATAGATTCACTTCTCAGTTCTAACCGAGCTGCATTCGCCGATTCGGGGAAGACAATTTCACATTGTTCGGTTTCGTAGCGGTTCCAGCAAAATTAGATAAAGAAGATACCAAAGGAGATTTCCTACATGTTGATCTGCACAGCGTGTTTTCAGTGTCTGCGCGAGGAAGCGCTGTCGAAAGGGCAGCGTCTCCCACTCTTGCACTGTGTCTATGCTTACTGTGTGTGTGTATGTGTGACGGAGTGATTGAGTTTGTGCAATACACATCTATGGTTTGTGTTACTGTTTGTCGATTTCTTACGGGAGCCTTGAAGGCTTCGCCTCTTGTTTAATTTTCATATATACACGTTCAAAGACTTCCATTTGAAACTCATCATCACGCCCGATCAAAGCCTTATTGAAGACCTACGGAGCAAAACGATGGAGGGTCATCAATTAGGTTTTGGGAAGGTTTCAATCAACAATGATATTGGCAAAGAAGTGTGACATAGAATCCTGTCAATGTTTTGTTATCGTTATTAAATCTGTCACCGAACTCTTTCCAGCTTTCATGCGATTACAACAAGACAGAACTGATTGTGTTCCATTCAGATACATGTACTGCTTTCAAGTCACTTTCTTGCAAGGGTCGAGTCCCAATAAATGTGCATCCGTATTTGTATCCTACCACTATGCTCCCGCTCCTGCTTTATTTTTTCACAAACAGTTTATTTTAGTTTTGCGAGATTGATGTGAAAATCACAGAATTTCCTTTGCATCCTCAAAACGGATGTTTGCAATTGACTGACGGCGCAGCCCAACAGAATTTCTCCACAGAGACTACTATAGGTCTTGCAGTGTAATACCAGGTTTACACGAGTTCTGTTATTCATATTGAAATGCGAGCAAAAGCTAGCTTTCCAATCTTACCAAAAGCTACAACTGAAACCTGGTAACACACAGCTAGCTAGATACGTGTCTGATTGAGCTCGCTTTTGCTCCAATGCAATATTTAAACAAGTCGCGTAAGGCGAAATTACTACATTTAGTCAAGCTGTGGAACTCACAGAATGAAACTGAACGCACTGCATTTTTTCACAATGACCGTGGTTTGCCGCTCCTGAGAGCCTGTTTAGCGCGGTAGTGGTTTCGCTGTGCTGCATAGTACGCTTTTCTATACCTCTCTTCGTTATAACTTTCTGAGCGTGTTTTTAATCCAAACATATCATATCTATATATTTTTGGAATTAGAAACCGACAAGGAATAAGATGAAAGTGTTTTTAAATCGATTTCGGAAATTTAATTTTGATCATAATTTTTATATTTTTAATTTACAGAGCTTGTGTTTAATCCTAATATAACATATTTATATGTTTTTGGAATGAGACAATGATGAAGAATAAGATGAACGTAATTTTGGATCGTTTTATATAAAAAAAAAATTAATTACAATTTTCTGATTTTTAATGACCAAAGTCATTAATTAAGTTTTTAGCCACCACGCTGAAATGCAATCCCAAAGTCCGGCCTTTGTCGAAGATTGCTTTATACAATTTATAATCAATTTGATTGAAAAATGAGAGTGTGACAGTGCCGCCTCAACTTTTACAAAAAGCCGGATATGACGTCATCAAAGACAATTATCGAAAAAAAGAAAAAAACGTCTGGGGATATCATACCCAGGAACTCTCATGTAAAATTTCATAAAGATCGGTCCAGTAGTTTACTCTGAATCGCTCTACACACACACACACACACACACACACACACACACACACACACACACACGCACACACACACATACACCACGACCCTCGTCTCGATTCCCCCTCTATGTTAAAACATTTAGTCAAAACTTGACTAAATGTAAAAAGACTAATCTCGTTTAAACCTGGTATCACACAGCACGCTATGTAGTATTCTCTATTTCTCACATGGGTGGTCTATGTGACATATGTGGGATAAATTAGTTTATGTCATGTGCGATCGTCGCCATCTGTTACTTTAAACAATCGTATCGGCGTGTTGCTGATAATATGTGTTTGCTACTCTCAAACTGAACTCTGTTGAAAAAAGAAAATCTATTTTTCTCTTGCAGATTGTGCTGTGGCTGACTCCTCCTGCGTCAGGTATGTCTTGAATGATACTCAGAGAAGATGTACACACACATGAAATCATTTACATCCTCTGCCAAAACCATTCACGCTTGTGGTTCTTTTTGGACTACCGAAGTATAGTCAGTGAGAAGTAGCAATGAGCAGTGTTCTGATATAATTATATTTGTTTTCCGACCGTCCGTCTGTGAAGGAAAACTTTAACGTTGATGTTTTCTTTGGTGTTATCGAGAGCTAGCTGATTTCCACACTTGGTTTGGTTGACCCTTGTTCGGGTCAAAACGTTTCAAGTTGGAGTTCTCTAAAAATGTTCTTGTAGCTGAATCTCTTGAAATTCTTACACTTCTCACTCTTCAAACCATGATACGGGTTTTGGTGACCCTAGTAAGATTTTAAGGTCGCATCGAGGTCGTGTCCGGTTTAGAGAAATGGGAAAATATAATTTTCTTTATTTATTTGAAGCATGATCTTTGTAACTTCGAACTCTCCCAGGGTTTGTTGACCTTCAGACTTGTTACAAGTCACAGCAGGGTCAGGTGAATTTTTTTTTAAATATCATGCTTTTGAACACTTCTGAAGCTAGATCTTTAGAACCTACCGAACTTCAGGTGTTTAACTCGTCATATTCTATGGTCAGTTTGAGGTCAAGGTTAGATCATAAAGTAGGAATTTATCATTTTCTTCAACGATAATTGAGCTTGAGCTTTAAAACCTCACCCTGTTAAGGATTTCATGACCTCCAGACATGCCTGGTTGACCCCAGTCAAATTTAGAGTTCGACTTCATGGAAAAATAAAAGACAATCCCCACCCTCCCTTAAACGTTTCAGAAGCTAGAGGGAAGTGTTGTGAGTATTGTCTGTGCCTTTATCTTGCAGTACATAGTTTAATTGTTTCTGATGCATACTACGCATGAAGAACTCAATTCTTGCAAGCATTTGATTTTCTTGTTACACTATCGAGGGCAGGAAAGAGGGGCGGAAGTGGGTCAATAAATCATAAATGCTTTGCTTAGAGCATGTCGTAATACATCTGCTAGGGAGTATAGTGAGCTAATTCTGACTTAGACATAGTCTAGACTAATTCACTAACACCTTTATACGGTAAAACATATCTGGATGGTTGCGATGTGATGCTTTGA
Source organism: Littorina saxatilis (assembly GCF_037325665.1). NCBI lineage: Eukaryota > Metazoa > Mollusca > Gastropoda > Littorinimorpha > Littorinidae > Littorina > Littorina saxatilis. The sequence continues at coordinate 77,744 of NW_027129425.1, read as the reverse complement.
CACGAACCCTCGTGTATCGTCAGGTATCAATGCTGGTCAGCCCTGTAACAGTACAAACCCTGACCCCATGCAGTGTGTGGCCAAGGCCACGTGTACAGGGGAGACGTGTGAGTGTGACGCCACCTACTACAACAACGCCGGGACCTGTGCTTCAAGTACGTATACACTGCGTAACATCATAATTGCTGCGGAAAAATCTAAGAATTCGTGCGCGCGCGTGTGTGTGAGTGTATGTGTGTGTGTGCGTGCATGCGTGTGTGTTTGTAAGTGTGCCTGTGTGTGTGTGTGTGTGTGTGTGTGTGTGTGTGTGTGTGTGTGTGTGTGTGTGTGTGCGTGTGTGTGTGTGTGTACATTGTGTGTGTGTGTGTGTGTGTGTGTGTGCGTGCGTGCTTGTGTGTGTGTATGTGTTGCTCGATGGGAGTCTGCAATGCTTTGGCTGGTTGACTGTGCCGAAGACATTGCTTCTACTTAATTATCGTTTTCTCTTTGATCAATTTGCTGTCGGATGATGTCCTAATCACAGTTCAGAAACAAGGGTAACATATATCAATCTAACTCAGAAGTCATGACCTCATTGTGCTACACAGCTTTTTGGAAAGACTCATATGAACATAATATCCTGAAAGCTTCAAAGCAATCCACCAGGTCATAGAAATACGCAAGCCAGCGAAACAAAACAAGATGTTTTGGGAAGATAATTGATTTGAAGTTCTGCTCGTATGTTAAATTTGCAACGTTTTCCATGTTATGAATGTTTTGGCCGATTTCTTATTTGTTACTAAACGTTTTTGTCAGATCGATGTTGGTGGTACGCTTATTTGAACAGCAGTCACGTGATCAATGTAAAATCACTCTTAGATCCGAAATGTGTGCACGGGATTGATGTTTGATGTTAAAAAACAAGAATTACAAAAACACGCGTTCATACAAAAATCAACAACAGCAACACCAAAAACACAAAAATACATGAGAATCACAGACACATATTTAAGTCATTCAGGTACCCAGTGGAAAGTTGAGTGCTCCAAAAAGTAAAACATTTAAAAAACAATGTCCCCGAGCGAAAGTCGAACCCGGTTGGCTGGCATGTGAGCTATAGCACTGCAATTATCAGCCTCATTTAACGGTCTACCCCGAAAAAAATATGCACAGAATAAGATGTGTCTAATTACTGAGAACAATAATTTTTAAAGTAAAAAATGTCAAAATAAACTCGATTCTAACGTGGCGATTTTGGAAATTTCAGTTTTACAATACAGTTTGAAATTCAGTTTCTGCCTACTTGTATTATTTCATTAACAAAACAAAAAATCCAAGTGCATGCTGGCAACTAGAGAGCCAGAATTGAAGCACACACAATTACCTTAAGTTTTAACAAGTAATTTGTTATAGTGATAGTGTTCTTTATGAAATTGAATTACATTTTTCCTACTTTACGTCTAAATTTCTTCTATTACTCCTAGCGTCTACTTGTCTGAGGCCGAAATCAACCGTTGAAAGTGCCCAAAAGTTGTACTCACATTTGGAGAAATAACCTGGCTTTCACTGACATGTCTTGGTTTGTACACTGAACGCGTGTTTTTTTTTATGTTACCTTTATACGTCACCCTACCCCCTAAAACAAATGACGTGTAAAACACAAGTTCCCTCAAATTGCCTTGGGATTGAGCATTTTGTAAGCTTTTACTGATGACAAAAGATATTATGTTTAATTGGTCAGACTTTCAGCAGCCATAACGCACTCTGTTGATTTGAAAAACGTCATGCGTATGACGTCACAACAGATTGTCATGAGTATATGCACACATTAAGCCCTCGTTAAGCACTCGCGCATGCTAACAATCAAAAACAACCCCGGTAGAAGCTGTTTCAAAGCAAATAGACATGAGAACAAGTATTTCTGTTATAGGAGAGGTTTAAGCTTAATTTCAGCCAAGAAACAGAACGGTAAATGTAATTTCAGACTCATTGAAGATGAAGTCATAGAACAACAGGTGCTTCACACTGAATCAGAATTCCAACTCTCTTTGTATTCAGTGCTAGATTTTGTTATGACAATTGCTATGTGTTATGTACTTTGACATTCATATAGGCGTCCTTTAAATTTAATATTGCTTTTTTGTTTGCTTAGTAAAGAAAGGGCTAACTTTGTATCATCAAGCCAAACTGTGCATATTTCGTCGGGGTAATTCCTTAACGGAGCGTCTTTTGGGGGTATAATTGCAGTGCTACTACTACCACGTCCCTTTGAGATTTGAAGGCTGGGTTGGTGGCCTTCACTTTTCCTAAAGTATGGTTGACTAAAACGGAAAGTTCGCAAGCGCATCTGCCCCCTCACCCCACCTTTTCATAGAAGACGATTTTAAACGATAACATTAGGAAAATCGTTACACAGAGTCCACATATTCATTTATTCAAATCCAGCCGTCTTCATTCAAGTTTAGTCCTATAGAACTCATTGCCAATTTTTCTCAGATACAACACATACTCGATCCAAAATCATTACATGCCACACCTAATGCAAAATAGCGTGTGATGTATTTGTGCATCAGTATCATTTAGTACGTATATATGTTGAAAATGTAACAGTGCTGCAAGCAACATCGAACGTTAAAAGGTATTTTTCCATATGCTTTTGTTAACGATTGTAGTCATAGTTTGCTTGAGTCATACAGGAACATATGATTCACCATCCGGGGCCTCTGCCCACAGATTCCCTCACCCACACCGCATTTGACACTTTTTCAATCACAGTCTCTGCATGTTCTGTTTCAGGTTTTGAAACGCTACAACTTTTTCAGCTTCGGGTTATCTAAATATCGGATTCAACAAGTAATCTTGTGTAAAAAGTAAAAAAGGACGACCTTACACATGCTTACTTGTTGAATTCGATATTTAGATTTTGAAATACCTTCAGTGTCAGGCAGCCCCATAAAGCGCACCTACCTTTTATGGTAAATGCCCGTCTAAGAAAATAATGCTACATCCCATTCTGCTACAAGGGGGCTTTGCACACTACCCCTCCCCCTCCCCCTCCAAAAGGTATTGCCCCTGGGCTTCTTTAGGCCAAAGCGGCCCAACAACCCCTATTTTTACCCCCTCTTTTTGGTGTTCATCTGTTTTGATGCCTGCGCTTTACGAAGTATTTATTTTATTGTGTTTGTTGCATTTTATAGTGAGTGTTAATCGCATGTCATTTGTGCTGTACCAGGACCGACGGTGGGACAGCCGTGCGATGCTGGTCAGAACCCGTGTGCGACCAATCTGGAGTGTGACAACAGGGACAACACTTTTAAATGCAGTAAGTATACACAATCGTCGCATGAAAAGTCCTGCAATGTAAACCAATCAACAAATTAAACAGAGAACCGAACAACACACGGGGATCCAACCATCCAACGAACAAAACCAACGACCAATCAAATAAATAAAGGAAGTCAGCGGAGAAACAAACAAAGTCACACACATGTCTTTATTCTTAAATGGGGACAGCATCTGACCTGATATGGTTTTTTTTAAAGTCTGAGATATGTATTTTGTATTATGACGTGAAGTGTTGAGAGAAAAACAAACAAACGCATACTTCTAATGCTGCTACAACCAGGTAGGTGTGATTCCCCTCCACTGAACAAGCATTGTTTTATTTTAGGACCTGTGATGTCTTCAACACGTCACCAAGGATAAGATACATATTGTATATGGCCAAGAATCTGTCATGGCGTCGAAAGAAGGAAAGAGCCCGCTTGAATTATTTGGCAGGCTCCTGCTTCTAATAAACTTTTTTTGCAAAGAACATTTTTGTGTTGGATGAAAGAGGATGAATGGACGAACGTTTTGGTATAACATGGTGGCAAATTTATGCCGTAAGCAATGAATAACGGACTTGTGATTCCAACCTTACCTAGTCATTCTGGAGAAAAAAGCGTTACGCGATTTTGGGTGCTTTCAGTTTTGTAAGAACTGTACTCCGAACACGTGCGCGACCGGTATATCCTTCATACAAACCAGACAGGAAATGAATGCAGTGTTTAATGAGACCAAAAATGAGCTCGACGGAGCTGCCAACTTCGTTCATTTCGCTTGGAAAAGTGATGCGAGATGTACGTTATTATCCTTGTGTAAATTCGGTATCTGTCAGTCAAACGGTCGTACAGTCCGCGGTAAATGTAAGATGGCCGCCAAAGATCGATTTCGAGGTTCACACAGTCTACTAAGTCTAAAATAATATTAAAAAAATTGCTTGCAATGCATGCTTTGTCTGTGATTCGTGAAAATCGACACGATTTGTTGATTTTGTGTAAAGAAAAATTACTTATAACCAAAATAAAACGTTCTCGTTTTGCCGAGATGTTGTGACAAGCGTGACCTAACTAGTCTCCCTTGGTCATTTGCATATGATCTATCAATGACAACAGGACTTTCACACCTACGTGCGAGATGGACGAGCCCAGCCCCACGGGTAAAGTGTGCATGGTCGTCATCCAAATAGTAACGTACATCACTTTTGAGAATGAAACTGCTATAAATCGAGTGATTTCTTACGAAACATGATAAAAACAATGTTTGAAAGGAAAAAGTATTCGTACCTGAATGATTCAGTCGAAAATCGGATGTTGTTGAATTTTTTTTTTTGGGGGGGTGGTGGTTTTGTGTAGGTGTTAGTGGTGCTTGGTTACCCATAGGTCTGTGACATTCTTAGTTTATATGATCAAAGCTCATTGGCAATTGCAAATATTCTTAGGGAGGTAGGTTAGTCATGCTATCTAATTTTTACATTTAGTCAAGTTTTGACTAAATGTTTTAACATAGAGGGGGAATCGAAAAGAGGGTCGTGGTGTGTGTGTGTGTGTGTGTGTATGTGTGTGCGTGTGTGTGTGCGTGTTTGCGTGCGTGTGTGTAGAGCGATGCAGACCAAACTACTGGACCGATCTTTATGAAATTTTACATGAGAGTTCCTTGGATTGATATCCCCGATTTTTTTTCTCCGTTTTTTGGGATAAATGTCTTTGATGACGTCATATCCGGCTTTTCGTGAAAGTTGAGGCGGCACTGTCACGCTCTCATTTTTCAACCAAATTGGTTGAAATTTTGGTCAAGTAGTCTTCGACGAAGCTCGGACTTCGGTATTGCATTTCAGCGTGGTGGCTTAAAAATTAATTAATGACTTTAGTCATTAAAAATCTGAAAATTGTAAAAAAAAATAAAAAATTATAAAACGATCCAAATTTACGTTTATCTTATTCTCCATCATTTTCTGATTCCAAAAACATATAAATATGTTATATTTGGATTAACAACAAGCTTTGAATATTAAAAATATAAAAATTATTATCAAAATTAAATTTTCGAAATCAATTTAAAAACACTTTCATCTTATTCCTTGTCGGTTCCTGATTCCAAAAACATATAGATATGATATGTTTCGATTAAAACACGCTCAGAAAGTTAAAACGAAGAGAGGTATAGAAAAGCGTGCTATCTTTCTCAGCGCAACTACTAAACCGCTCTTCTTGTCAAATTCACTGCCTTTGCCACGAGCATGAGCGGTGGACTGACGATGCTACGAGTATACGGTCTTGCTGAAAAATTGCATTGCGTTCAGTTTCATTCTGTAAGTTCGACAGCTACTTGACTAAATGTTGTATTTTCGCCTTACGCGACTTGTTATTATTATTATTATTATTATTATCATGAGAGCTTATATAGCGCGAACCACAATTAACCGTTGCTCTCCGCGCTTTACATATTAATTTCTTCCGTTTGAAATTGAATTTTTTTTTTACAGACAAACAGACATTTTTTACACACAATATATAACGCATTCACATCGGCCAGTAAACCTCAAGCCATTACGGCGAATATTTACTTTTCGCGGCCTATTATTCCAAGTCAAACGGGTATTTGGTGGACATGTTTTATCTATGCCTATACAATTTTGCCAGGAAAGACCCTTTTGTCAATCATGGGATCTTTAACGTGCACACCCCAATGTAGTGTACACGAAGGGACCTCGGTTTTTCGTCTCATCCGAAAGACTAGCACTTGAACCCACCACCTAGGTTAGGAAAGGGGGGAGAAAATTGCTAACGCCCTGACCCAGGTTCGAACTCGCAACCTCTCGCTTCCGAGCGCAAGTGCGTTACCACTCGACCACCCAGTCCATTTCAGGCTGTTTTGTTTTCCTCAGGCAAAATGTAATTAAAACTAATGAAAAAAATGTGTTTCAATTTGCATCCGGCAGTTGGGGTTAATTATGTTGCGTTTGGGGATGTGACTTTTTTTTTTAGATGGGATATTATATTTGGTTTGGGGTTGTGGCTCCATTTTATCTGTGGGCAGGTATTTAAGTGTATAAAAGACATTACAATTCCAGGCAAGTGTTTCGTTACAATGGAACTTGGAAGAAAAGTGTTGTTCGGCAGTACAGTAAAACCTGTCTCTAAAGGACACCCTTGGGGTATGGTAATGGTGTCCCTATTAGACAGGTGTCCTTTCTTCACAGGTGGAGGGGCTGGGGCAATATTTTACAAAGAACACGTAAAATGTACAAGACACTTTTTGTCAATTCTGGAGTATGTATTTATTTTTCAACACAAAACACAAGGTAAAAACTTAAATAAAATTAATAAAATAAAATAACTTAAATAAAATTACCAGATCATTGTACAAGGCACAGATTGAGGGCGGTGACAGGAATAGAAAGAGAGAGAGAGAGAGAGAGAGAGAGAGAGAGAGAGAGAGAGAGAGACTGACTGACTGACTATTAGGGTTTAACGTCCTCTTAGACCAACTGGTCTATATTGGGACAGGTATTGGTAATACGCTGAAGATATGGTGTGATACTTTGATTCGAACAAGCCCGCTGTGGCTGTCTCCTTCGACACACCAGCATTGGGTTTGTCTCGTTGAAATGTTGATTCTTGCATATGTTTTTTTTAGTGTGTGTGTGTGCGTGCGTGTGTGTGTGTGTGTGTGTGTGTGTGTGTGTGTGTGTGTGTGTGTGTGTGTGTGTGTGTGTGTGTGTGACTTAGAAAAGGGACAGGAATGACTGATGCACAGACACTTTGTTGGGATTTCCTGGTTTTGTCATTAACATCCTCGTCCTAAGCGCGTAAGCCACGATGCTAGCTCAAAAAGCCTAACGTCATGCTATTATCACTCACTGCTCTTACAAACGAACACACACAAACCTATGAATAAAGTAGATCTTACGGGATTTAACGTTTTTTTAACTGCCAAAATTTTACTTTTTATTCTTGTTGAAATTCACAATATTTCATAAAGATCGGTGAAAAATTAGAAAATAACGGTTTATAACTGACAAAAGCTTGGTTTTCTTCTGAAAAGTACGTATTGAAACTCAGTTATGGACAACGGACCTACTCACAAAATTTCATAAAGATTGGTGAAAAAACGGGATTTAACGGTTTTTTAACTGCCAAAAATCAACTTTTTATTCTTGTTGAAATTCAGTTAGGGACAACCAACCTAACCACAACATTTCATAAAGATCGGTGAAAAATTAGAAAATAACGGTTTATAAAGTTTTTTTTAACTGCCAATAATTAACTTTTTCTTCTTGAAAAGTTTGTATTGGAGATCAGTTAGGGACAATGGATCACTGTGCCAATGTTGGTGTAAATCCGACGATTAGGGACCAAGAAACAAGGAGCAGAGTGTTTTTTGGCGGTTAAACTGTCATTTTAACAGTTTAATGATTTGGTGAAATTTCTTCCACCACAATACTATACAATGTTTTATCTACCCATTATTGCAAGAACCCCAAAATCAAATTTTTTTGGAAAAATCGCTTTCACCCATGCTAGAACCTCCCCTTAAGTGCTCAAGACACTATACTGACCCCCCCCCCAGGTGGCCCATACCAATAAAAACAGTTTTATTCTGCTAAAAACCACATCTCCTTTCTTACCCACAACAACATTAATAAGATAAAGCAAGTCTAAAAAATGGTGTTTGTGTAACACTTTTTGGACACACTGACAGATTCCTGAAAAAACGGGATTTAACGTTTTTTTAACTGCCAAAATTTTACTTTTTATTCTTGTTGAAATTCACAACATTTCATAAAGATTGGTGAAAAATTAGAAAATAACGGTTTATAACTGACAAAAGCTTGGTTTTCTTCTGAAAAGTACGTATTGAAACTCAGTTATGGACAACGGACCTACTCACAAAATTTCATAAAGATTGGTGAAAAAACGGGATTTAACGGTTTTTTAACTGCCAAAAATCAACTTTTTATTCTTGTTGAAATTCAGTTAGGGACAACCAACCTAACCACAACATTTCATAAAGATCGGTGAAAAATTAGAAAATAACGGTTTATAACGGGTTTTTAACTGCCCCAGGTGGCCCATACCAATAAAAACAGTTTTATTCTGCTAAAAACCACATCTCCTTTCTTACCCACAACAACATTAATAAGATAAAGCAAGTCTAAAAAAATGGTGTTTGTGTAACACTTTTTGGACACACTGACAGATTCCTGGCCATATAGTCCTGAGATTATTTCTCTCGGGGCGATGACTTTAAAAAACGCCAATAGCGCTGAACGCAGGGATTAGGGGTAAGTTGTTCCTAGAAAACAGAACCCCGTCTCGCGGTTCACACTCACTGCACCCTTTCTTTGTCGTGCAGGAATCCCAGCGGGCAGTGCAGGCTGCAGCAGTGACACCAACTGCGTGACTGGTTCCATTTGTGAAAATAACCTCTGTAGTATGTGCACATACATACAAACACACACACATACATACAAACACACACACAAACACACACACACACACACACACACAGTTATATTCCCTTCTCAAAAATGATATAAATCATGCTGCCTCAAGAATAACATAAAATGAATTCATATTTAATGTTTTTCATTCTTTTTCACAAATGGCGCAGTATCCTAGTGGTAATTAGACATCAGTCCCGATATCTCGAGGTCCTGAGTTCGAAGCTCCGCCGAGACGTTTATTTTTTCTCTTGAAACTGAATAAAGTATGCTCAGACTTGATTAAGCTAAGAGAGATAGAGAGAGAGAGAGAGAGAGAGAGAGAGAGAGAGAGAGAGAGAGAGAGTGAGAGAGCGAGAGAGAGCGAGCGAGAGCGAGAGAGAGAGCGAGAGAAAACGAGAGAGAGAGAGCGAGAGAAAACGAGAGAGAGAGAGCGAGAGAGAGAGAGAGAGATAACAATAACAATAACCAAAACAATAACAACACTTTATTGTCCATTAAAATATTACATAAAAATGGAAATTGTTCTTCGGCACACCCTGCCTGCCTGTAAACAATTATAACAACAATTGTATAATAACATTTAATCGGAGACGTACTGGTGAATGTTTCGTGTTTTCAAAAAGTAAACGTTCCAATAACTAACCTTTTCTGATTGTTGGTTCTGTCTCAACACGAACATCGCCTTATGTTTGTTTTTGTTTGTGTGGACACGCAGAAGTAGGTCAGGGAGGAATCTGTACTGGATCAGATCAGTGTGTGGCTGGCGCAACGTGTTCAGGAAACCCAGAAACGTGTGTTTGTGGCAGTGATCACTACCCTAGCGGCACTGCCTGTCTTCCAAGTGAGTACACTAGCATTGCTAAAGACTATCAGGTCCGCACATGTTTGTTGAAACTACAGGGTGACCCCCAAAAAAGAGTACCCAAACAAAACGTCATAAATTGAACAAAAACAAAGCAATCTTCATAACATTTATTTACACACACAAGTAGCCTCTGCATGATTTGCACAGAAAATGTTAGCGTTCTAGCTTGTCTTTCAGGAAAGTTATGCTCATTCTACAGAACATGCTCCAAATGCTCCGCTGCAGGCAAACTTGAACTCGCCGCGAAAAGTTATCAATCACCCGCACACACTCCTGTTGCGAGATTCCGCGAATGGTTGTTGTGATGGCTCTCTTGAGTTCTGTGATTGTCTGTGGGTTGTTCCTGTAGACGTTGTCTTTCAGGAACCCCCAAAGATAGAAATCTGGGGGATTTAAATCCGGGGGAGGCCATTTGAGCATGTTCTGTAGAATGAGCATAACTTTCCTGAAAGACAAGCTAGAACGCTAAAATTTTCTGTGCAAATCATGCTACTTGTGTGTGTAAATACATTTTATGAAGATTGCTTTATTTTTGTTAAATTTATGACGTTTTGTTTGGGTACTCTTTTTTGGGGGGTCACCCTGTACATCGTGCAGAAAAGCGGATGATCAAACTCGAATTCCTCACTCCCCACAATTCATATCAATGTTTTTCCTTCTTTTTTCTCAATTGACGCAGTAGCCTAGTGGTCAGGACATCAGACACGAAATCTCGAGGTCGCGAGTTCGAATCGTCACCGGGGCGTTTATTTTTTCCCCTTGATCTCTCTGGAAGATAAAATATCGAACTCGTAGCCCCTGAAAGTCATAAATAGACCACAGCGAAGAACATCCTAGGTGCCCTCCAAAAAGTGCGAGCATTTTTCAAAGAATTTATTTTTGAGTGGCCAGCCGGATTTACTTCAAAACAATTCGGAAGCCTCGTTTTGGCGCTAGAACTAACTTTTAAAATCAAAATAATAAATTGACAGCATGTGAGACAAACATTCTTAAATCATTAAATAATTCGTGTATTTTTTTTTTTTTTATTAAGACCAGATCAGTACAATTCGAAGTTTTGAAAGTTTGAAAAAAGGGAGCCCGGAAGCAGTTCATGCAAGGTCGTGTTTGCCCAAGCAGACGAATTTTCTGCATATCGCTTGGTTTCTTTGAAGTCTACCGCCGCCAATAAGTTCGTGTGACTCAGTCGTTTGTGGCATTTTAGATTCTAAAGTACACAATTATTTACAACCAGTTGCATTAAAACCACAAACTGATGACTACATCGCATGTCATTTGTGCTGTACCAGGACTGACGGTGGGACAGCCGTGCGATGTTAATGTTCAGGACCAGTGTGCGGCCAATCTGGAATGTGAAAACAGGGACTCCGATACTAAATGCAGTAAGTACTCACAACCGTCGCTTGAAGAGTCCTGCAATGTAAACCAATCAACAAATTAAACAGAGAACCGAACAACACACGGGGATCCAACCATCCAACGAACAAAACCAACGACCAATCAAATAAATAAAGGAAGTCAGCGGAGAAACAAACACAGTCACACATATTTCCTTATGTTTAAATGGGGACAGCATCTGACCTGATATGGGTTTTTTTTAAAGTCTGAGATATGTATTTTGTATTATGACGTGAAGTGTTGAGAGAAAAACAAACAAACGCATACTTCTAATGCTGCTACAACCAGGTAGGTGTGATTCCCCTCCACTGAACAAGCATTGTTTTATTTTAGGACCTGTGATGTCTTCAACACGTCACCAAGGATAATGATAAAGGATACATATTGTATATAGTCCTGAGATTATTTCTCTCGGGGCGATGACTTTAAAAAACGCCAATAGCGCTGAACGTAGGGATTAGGGGTAAGTTGTTCCTAGAAAACAGAACCCCGTCTCGTGGTTCACACTCACTGCACCCTTTCTTTGTCGTGCAGGAATCCCAGCGGGCAGTGCAACCAGCTGCACCAACACTGACGCCAACTGTGTGACTGGTTCCGTTTGTGAAAATAATCTCTGTAGTAAGTGCACATACACACACACACACACACACACACACACACACACACACACACACACACACACACAGTTATATTCCCTTCTCAAAAATGATATAAATCATGCTGCCTCAAGAATAACATAAAATGAATTCATATTTAATGTTTTTCATTCTTTTTCACAAATGGCGCAGTATCCTAGTGGTAATTAGACATCAGTCCCGATATCTCGAGGTCCTGAGTTCGAAGCTCCGCCGAGACGTTTATTTTTTCTCTTGAAACTGAATAAAGTATGCTCAGACTTGATTAAGCTAAGAGAGATAGAGAGAGAGAGAGAGAGAGAGAGAGAGAGAGAGAGAGAGAGAGAGAGAGAGAGATAGAGAGAGCGAGAGAGAGAGAGCGAGAGAGAGAGAGAGAGAGCGAGAGCGAGCGAGAGAGAGAGAGAGCGAGAGCAAGAGAGAGAGAGAGAGAGAGAGAGAGAGAGAGAGAGAGAGCGAGAGAGAGAGAGAGAGAGAGAGAGAGAGAGAGAGAGAGAGAGAGATGAACATTTAATCGGAGACGTGCTGGTGAATCATTTGTGTTTCCAAAAAGTAAACGTTCCAATAACTAACCTTTTCTGATTGTTGGTTCTGTCTCAACACTAACATAGCCTTATGTTTGCTTTTGTTTGTGTGGACACGCAGAAGTAAGTCAGGGAGGAATCTGCACGACAGGTCAGTGTGTGGATGGTGCCACGTGTTCAGGGACCTCAGGGACCTCAGGGACGTGTGATTGTAACAATGATCGATACCCTGACGGCACTGTCTGTCTTACAAGTGAGTACACTAGCATTGCTAAAGACTATCAGGTCCGCACATGTTTGTTGAAACTACAGGGTGACCCCCAAAAAAGAGTACCCAAACAAAACGTCATAAATTGAACAAAAACAAAGCAATCTTCATAACATTTATTTACACACACAAGTAGCCTCTGCATAATTTGCACAGACAATTTTAGCGTTCTAGCTTGTCTTTCAGGAAAGTTTTGCTCATTCTACAGAACATGCTCCAAATGCTCCGCTGCAGGCAAACTTGAACTCGCCGCGAAAAGTTATCAATCACCCGCACACACTCCTGTTGCGAGATTCCGCGAATGGTTGTTGTGATGGCTCTCTTGAGTTCTGTGATTGTCTGTTGGTTGTTCCTGTAGACGTTGTCTTTCAGGAACCCCCAAAGATAGAAATCTGGGGAATTTAAATCCGGGGGAGGCCATTTGAGCATGTTCTGTAGAATGAGCATAACTTTCCTGAAAGATAAGCTAGAACGCTAAAATTTTCTGTGCAAATCATGCTACTTGTGTGTGTAAATACATTTTATGAAGATTGCTTTATTTTTGTTAAATTTATGACGTTTTGTTTGGGTACTCTTTATTGGGGGGTCACCCTGTACATCGTGCAGAAAAGCGGATGATCAAACTCGAATTCCTCATTCCCCACATTTCATATCAATGTTTTTCCTTCTTTTTTCTCAATTGATGCAGTAGCCTAGTGGTTAGGACATCAGACACGAAATCTCGAGGTCGCGAGTTCGAATCGTCACCGGGGCGTTTATTTTTTCCCCTTGATCTCTCTTGAAGATAAAATATCGAACTCGTAGCCCCTGAAAGTCATAAATAGACCACAGCGAAGAACATCCTAGGTGCCCTCCATAAAGAGCGAGCATTTGTCAAAGAATTTATTTTTGAGTGGCCAGCCGGATTTACTTTAAAACAATTCGGAAGCCTCGTTTTGGCGCTAGAACTAACTTTTAAAATCAAAATAATAAATTGACAGCATGTGAGACAAACATTCTTAAATCATTAAATAATTCGTGTATTTTTTTTTATTAAGACCAGATCAGTACAATTCGAAGTTTTGAAAGTTTGAAAAAAGGGAGCCCGGAAGCAGTTCATGCAAGGCCATGTTTGCCCAAGCAGACGAATTTTCTGCATATCGCTTGATTTCTTTGAAGTCTACCGCCGCCAATAAGTTCGTGTGACTCACAGTCGTTTGTTGCATTTTAGATTCTAAAGTACACAATTATATACAACCAGTCGCATTGAAACCACAAACTGATGACTACATCGCATGTCATTTGTGCTGTACCAGGACTGACGGTGGGACAGCCGTGCGATGTTAATGTTCAGGACCAGTGTGCGGCCAATCTGGAATGTGAAAACAGGGACTCCGATACTAAATGCAGTAAGTACTCACAACCGTCGCTTGAAGAGTCCTGCATTGTAATCCAATCAACGAAATTAAACAAGGAAACTGAAAACACACGGGGACCTAACCATCCAACGAACAAAACCAACGATCAATCAAATAAATAAAGGAAGTCAGCGGAGAAACAAACACAGTCACACATATTTCCTTATGTTTAAATGGGGACAGCATCTGACCTGATATGGGTTTTTTTTAAAGTCTGAGATATGTATTTTGTATTATGACGTGAAGTGTTGAGAGAAAAACAAACAAACGCATACTTCTAATGCTGCTACAACCAGGTAGGTGTGATTCCCCTCCACTGAACAAGCATTGTTGTATTTTAGGACCTGTGATGTCTTCAACACGTCACCAGGGATAAGGATAAAGGATACATATTGTATGTAGTCCTGAGATTATTTCTCTCGGGGCGATGACTTTAAAAAACGCCAATAGCGCTGAACGCAGGGATTAGGGGTAAGTTGTTCCTAGAAAACAGAACCCCGTCTCGCGGTTCACACTCACTGCACCCTTTCTTTGTCGTGCAGGAATCCCAGCGGGCAGTACAACCACCTGCGGCAGCAGTGATACCAACTGTGTGTCTGGTTCCATTTGTGAAAATAATCTCTGTAGTAAGTGCACATACATACAAACACACACACAAACACACACACACACACACACACACAGTTATATTCCCTTCTCAAAAATGATATAAATCATGCTGCCTCAAGAATAACATAAAATGAATTCATATTTAATGTTTTTCATTCTTTTTCACAAATGGCGCAGTATCCTAGTGGTAATTAGACATCAGTCCCGATATCTCGAGGTCCTGAGTTCGAAGCTCCGCCGAGACGTTTATTTTTTCTCTTGAAACTGAATAAAGTATGCTCAGACTTGATTAAGCTTAGAGAGAGAGAGAGAGAGAGAGACAGAGAGAGAGAGAGAAAAAAAGACAGAGCGAGAGAGCAAGAGAGAGAGCAAGAGAGAAGAGAAGACACGAGAGAGAGAGAGAGAGAGAGAGAGAGAGAGAGAGAGAGAGAGAGAGAGAGAGAGAGAGAGAGAGAGAGAGAGAGATGAACATTTAATCGGAGACGTGCTGGTGAATCATTCGTGTTTTCAAAAAGTAAACGTTCCAATAACTAACCTTTTCTGATTGTTGGTTCTGTCTCAACACGAACATAGCCTTATGTTTGCTTTTGTTTGTGTGGACACGCAGAAGTAAGTCAGGGAGGAATCTGCACGACAGGTCAGTGTGTGGATGGTGCCACGTGTTCAGGGACCTCAGGGACCTCAGGGACGTGTGATTGTAACAATGATCGATACCCTGACGGCACTGTCTGTCTTACAAGTGAGTACACTAGCATTGCTAAAGATTGTCAGGTCCGCACATGTTTGTTGAAACTACAGGGTGACCCCCCAAAAAAGAGTACCCAAACAAAACGTCATAAATTGAACAAAAACAAAGCAATCTTCATAACATTTATTTACACACACAAGTAGCCTCTGCATGATTTGCACAGAAAATGTTAGCGTTCTAGCTTGTCTTTCAGGAAAGTTTTGCTCATTCTACAGAACATGCTCCAAATGCTCCGCTGCAGGCAAACTTGAACTCGCCGCGAAAATTAGTTATCAATCACCCGCACACACTCCTGTTGCGAGATTCCGCGAATGGTTGTTGTGATGACTCTCTTGAGTTCTGTGATTGTCTGTGGGTTGTTCCTGTAGACGTTGTCTTTCAGGAACCCCCAAAGATAGAAATCTGGGGGATTTAAATCCGGGGGAGGCCATTTGAGCATGTTCTGTAGAATGAGCATAACTTTCCTGAAAGACAAGCTAGAACGCTAAAATGTTCTGTGCAAATCATGCTACTTGTGTGTGTAAATACATATTATGAAGATTGCTTTATTTTTTTTTCAATTTATGACGTTTTGTTTGGGTACTCTTTTTTGGGGGGTCACCCTGTACATCGTGCAGAAAAGCGGATGATCAAACTCGAATTCCTCACTCCCCACAATTCATATCAATGTTTTTCCTTCTTTTTACATTTAGTCAAGTTATGACTAAATGTTTTAACATAGAGGGGGGAATCGAGACGAGGGTCGTGGTGTGTGTGTGTGTGTATGTGTGTGTGTGTCTGTCTGTGCGTGTGTGTGTGTAGAGCGATTCAGAGTAAACTACTGGACCGATCTTTATGAAATTTGACATGAGAGTTCCTGGGATTGATATCCCCGGAATTGTTTTCTTTTTTCGATAAATGTCTTTGATGACGTCATATCCGGCTTTTTGTAAAAGTTTAGGCGGCACTGTCACACCCTCATTTTTCAATCAAATTGATTGACATTTTTGGCCAAGCAATCTTCGACAAAGGCCGGACTTTGGTATTGCATTTCAGCTTGGTGGCTTAAAAATTAATTAATGACTTTGGTCATTAAAAATCTGAAAATTGTAAAAACATAAATAAAATTTTAAAACGATCCAAATTTACGTTCATCTTATTTGTCATCATTTCCTGATTCCAAAAACATATAAATATGTTATATTTGGATTAAAAACAAGCTCTGAAAATTAAAAATATAAAAATTATGATCAAAATTAAATTTTCCAAATCAATTTAAAAACACTTTCATCTTATTCCTTGTCGGTTCCTGATTCCAAAAACATATAGATATGATATGTTTGGATTAAAACACGCTCAGAAAGGGGGTCCTGATTTGGCCTATTATTATTATGGACCCGAAAAGCAACAGCTAATAAATAAATAAATAACGCTCAGAAAGTTAAAACGAAGAGAGGTGCAGTAAAGCGTGCTATGAAGCACAGCGCAATTACCGCTACCGCGCCAAACAGGCTCGTCACTTTCCCTGCCTTTTGCACTAGCAACGGACTACGTTCAGTTTCATTCTGTGAGTTCCACAGCTTGACTAAATGTAGTAATTTCGCCTTACGCGACTTTTTTCTCAATTGACGCAGTAGCCTAGTGGTTAGGACATCAGACACGAAATCTCGAGGTCGCGAGTTCGAATCGTCACCGGGCCGTTTATTTTTTTCCCCTTGATCTCTCTTGAAGATAAAATATCGAACTCGTAGCCCCTGAAAGTCATAAATAGACCACAGCTTTAAACACTTACCGCTAGAGAAAATCCTAGGTGCCCTCCATAAAGAGCGAGCATTTGTCAAAGAATTTATTTTTGAGTGGCCAGCCGGATTTACTTTAAAACAATTCGGAAGCCTCGTTTTGGCGCTAGAACTAACTTTTAAAATCAAAATAATAAATTGACAGCATGTGAGACAAACATTCTTAAATCATTAAATAATTCGTGTTTTTTATTTTTTATTAAGACCAGATCAGTACAATTCGAAGTTTTGAAAGTTTGAAAAAAGGGAGCCCGGAAGCAGTTCATGCAAGGTCGTGTTTGCCCAAGCAGACGAATTTTCTGCATAACGCTTGGTTTCTTTGACGTCTACCGCCGCCAATAAGTTCGCGTGACTCACAGTCGTTTGTTGCATTTTACAGTCTAAAGTACACAATTATAAACAACCAGTCGCATTGAAACCACAAACTGATGACTACATTGTGAAAAATGAAAGTGGGTCACATGGGTCCACGAACGCTCTGGGGTTGAAAAAAACACGAGAACTGGTGTGTGGTTTACGCATACTAAATAGCCATTCAAACGAACTGTATCATTTACTGCTGTTAAATGCTAGTGCAAGTGTGTTCCAGTTGGTTATAATAGCTTATTTCGTGAAAGATTACATTGTTCTGTAAACCTCATGAGAGGCGTAGTGAGGCTTTAGATCATCACATCTTTCTTTTCTGTTTTTTACGTGAAAACATGACAAGTTGTGTGTGTGTGAGTGTTTGTGTGTGTGTGTGTGTGTGTGTGTGTGTGTGTGTGTGTGTGTGTGTGTGTGTGTGTGTATGTGTGTGTGTGTGTGTGTGTGTGTGTGTTAGAGAGAGAGAGAGAGAGAGAGAGAGAGAGAGAGAGAGAGAGAATGACATCACAATGACAATTCTTTATTTTTGATGGTAACAAAAATAAGTATAGATATGCATGTTAACATCTGGCCCTCACTCTAAAAAGGGACTGATCTACTTTTACTACTACTTCTACTACTAAAAACTCGTTTCATGAATACATAATTAATGGTTGAACATATAAGTTTATGCACAAGAAGCGCATTATATAGAAACATTTTAATTCATAAAGAAGTGTTCAAAACTATGTGTAAAGCAATAAAGAGCGAAATAAACGCAAAGTTAAGATACTTTGCAATGATACCAAAACACACAACAAACAAAAAGCACACTGAGCTAAATCTTCATGATTTTGTTTCAAATAAACAATAACTGAGAAAAGGAAAACAGTACCGGAAGGAACATAATAATCAGGATTAAAAAAATATAAAGTACATTTGCTTCTCAAAGAATCCGTGTTGGTAGATTGCCGCAGGACATTGTGAAGAACATTCCACAGGCTGCTACCTGAGTAAACTGGACTTAACTGATATTGGTCTATCCTGAAAAGAGGACTGTATTGCAGTTTCATCAAGTGTTGTGAATACCCCACATAAGTTTATTATCTTTGGTGATCTCAACGCTGATTGTACTGTTAACCCCCCGTTTCATCTGCGGGAATTAATGAACACAAACAGTTTATCTCAGTTGATATCAGAACCCACTCGAATAACCGATACCTCGTCAACTATAATCGATCTGGTATTAACTCCGTGTCCTAACTTGGTAAAAAGAGTTGGTGTTCTACCACCTGTATGCAGTGACCACTCGTGTCCTTTTGTATATTTGAATTATGACTTACCGTCGGGTGGTTCATTCAAACGAACACTATATAATTATTCCAAAATCGATGTTGACAAGTTGTTGCAAGATATGGGAAGTGTAGATTGGAATAATATAGTCGATTTAGAATCCATTGATGACGCCGCTGAAATGTTTTCCGATAAGTTAATGATGATAGCTAAAGAATGTATGCCTGTAAAGGTAGTGACAATGAACGGACACGATGCTGTATGGATCACCGAGGAAATCAAAAAGTTGATTAGGAAAAAGCAATATATTCACGCATTAGCCAAACGTCTGGATACTGTATGGTGCTGGTCTCTTTTCCGACGGTTGAGAAATAATTTGACTGATGTTATAAGAAAAAGGAAAGAAGAGCACATTAGGGAACTAGAAAATAGAATATTGTCACCTCATAATTTTGGCAATAAAGACTGGTGGAAGGTAGTCAACTCTTTTTTGAAAAAGAAAGGAATGAGTACAAATGAGATTCCGCCCATTGAAAGCAATGGAATTGTGTATTACTCTGCAGAGGACAAAGCCGAGGTTTTTAATGAAGCATTTCTACGACAGTCGCATATACAAGGTCATGATGATGACGTTCCACCAGTTGAAGAAGAGCCCATTTCCATTAGTCCTCTCGTGATAACTACCGAAATGGTGTACGCTGTTCTAAACAACCTCGATGTTAGGAAAGCAGTAGGTCCTGATTTGGTTCACAATAAACTTCTTAAACTTGCTGCTTGTATTATTTCAAATCCGCTTGCAACCCTTTTCCAGAGATCGTTGGCTGAGGGAAAGTTTCCGAAAATTTGGAAAGTAGCTCATGTGAATCCCATTTATAAGAAAGGTGAAAAAGAACACTGCAGTAACTATCGTCCGATTTCATTACTCAGTTGCATTGGAAAAGTATTGGAAAAATGTGTTCAAGCCCATGTTTTTCGATATCTCACAGAGAATGATTTATTAACGGTTTCTCAGTCAGGGTTTATTCCTGGTGATTCAACTAGTTTCCAGTTGTTGAGTATGTATGACGATTTTTGTCAATCCTTAGATAAGCAGTTGACGACTCAGGCTGTTTTCTGTGATATATCAAAAGCCTTCGACAGAGTGTGGCACAAGGGTTTGTTGCATAAATTATATGCTATAGGCATAAGAGGTGTTTTATTAAAATGGTTTGAAGATTATTTGACAGGCAGGTTACAAGCCGTTGTTATCCAAGGCAGGAAATCGACATACGGACGTGTTTGTTCAGGTGTTCCCCAAGGTTCTGTTCTGGGGCCCTTGTTGTTCCTTGTGTACATTAACGATATTGTCATTAATATCGAATCTGTCATTAAACTTTTTGCTGATGATACCAGTTTGTATTTGTCTCTAAATGATGCAAACACGCGGACACAGATCTTAAATGCAGACTTAGCCAAAATTGCACACTGGGCGGAAAAATGGAAAGTTAATTTCAATAATTTAAAAACAGATTTGATGACCTTTTCTGGAAATAGAATGCCAGAAACCCTTCCTCTTGTATTTGATGGAACAGTTCTGAGAGAAAACCACGTTCACAAACATCTTGGTGTACTGATTCAGAGCGACTGCAAATGGGAATCACATGTTCAGTCAATTATATCTAAAGTACGTGTTCTTCTCTCATGTTTTCGGTCCTATAAGTATCGCCTTAGCCGAAAGGCACTTGAACTTATGTATAAATCTTTTATTATTCCCCATTTTGATTTTTCTGACGTCATTTGGGATAACTGTTCTGACAGATTAGCTACTTTATTAGAAAACTTGCATCTTGATGCCATAAGAACCATTATAGGTGCAGTTCGTGGCACGAGTCACCAAAAATTGTACGATGAATCAGGATTTACAACACTGAAGGAGAGGCGAAAAAGACACAAATTGATTTTGTATTTCAAATTAGTTAATGCACGCGTGCCACCATACTTACTAGAACGTCTGCCTCCTCTCGTTGCTTCTGTGAACCCTTACCATAGACGAAGACCACTTGACAGACAGACTCCCCACTCTCGAACTGAATTGTATAAAAAGTCATTTTTTCTGTCTTCGACTTCCCTGTGGAATGAGCTTCCAGATACTGTAAAACAACTTGATTCTATTGGGTTATTTAAAAAACGTATTAGTTCTGATGATTCTGTTGTTCCCTCGTATAGATACACATCTGATCGAAAATCAGAAATTATCCATTGCAGACTGAGATTGAGGATCAGCAATCTAAATAGTGATCTATTTGACAGACATTTAATTCCCGACCCGTCATGCACTTGTGGTTATCGTGTTGAAAATGCGGAGCACTATATTTTTCATTGCCCCTTATCTCTTCAAATACGTGAAGTCACCTTGTCAACACTGCCCAACTATGATTTGCTAACCGCTGATGATTTTCTGTATGGCAATAGAGACAAGTCAGACAGCGAAAATGCATTGATATTTGACCAGTTATTCAGGTTTATCTTATTAAGCAAACGTTTTGAATAATGAATGCATTTATCTCATCCATGTTCGAAACGACCATGTGCAGTACTGTTTACATTTCCTTGTTCTGGTAGTATTCTATTTTCAACCATGTGGAAGTCATTGTATGCGTGTGTGTGCGAGTGAGTGTGCGAGCGCGTGTGAGTACTGTTGTTAGTTTAGCATTGGGTTTTTTTTCTTTTGTTTTTTTTCCTTTTATTGTTACATGTTTGTCTACCATAATTTACCATTATTATTTTGACATTATTTCAAATTTGTTATATTAAAATCATCCGCCAAATTTCATTTGCTTTTAAGAGTACGCTTATAAGCCTAGCTTGTTGTGCTCCATGTTCCTTATTTCATGTATGCGGTAATAGTACCAATGGAATTTATTGAATAAACTTGTTTAAACCAAGTGTTGTGAATTCTTCAAATAGAACTTCAAATAAATGGTTTCCAGTGATCATTTTCTGCATCATGATTCCTTTGTTATTATCCATCCTTGACTTTAGAAGATGGATCCCTATGTTTTTGTAATCTAAATCGGTGAGTGTAGTCTGCTCTAGTAATACTACTTTAAGATCTCTTTTATCGAATCTGCCGAGTGGCTTTAGGGAACTATCACCTGCTGAGCAATAAAGAATAACTTCCTTGCTTGACAGTTTAGGAAGTGTTTAAATCTGTTATATCCGTCATAGAATAAAAGAAGTCGCTTGAAGCGAAATTACTACATTTAGTCAATCTGTCGGACTCAAACAATGAAATTAACAGGCTGCATTCTCTAATTTTTAACCAAACCTTTATATCTTTGTCCCCCGCGGCCATACGCCAAAAAACCGCTGTGACAAGCCGGTGTAGGATCCGGTCCGGTCCCCCCTCTGAAGTAGTCCCCCGGGGGACCAATTCGTGGCAAAAACTGCTCTATAATGGTCCCCCCTTAGACATCCAGCCTCGTTTTCGACTGGTCCCCCTGGGCGATTTTGGTTCCCCCTCGCATCCAAAATAGGCCCCCTCTCGAACTGGTCCCCCTCTTTTCTAACCAATGTAGAGCTATGTCAGTATTTATTTTTAACTTTATTGTTTCAAAACTTTATAGAGGGTAAGTGCCATTTTTCAAATAGTTCAACACGTTGTCATACAGAGTGTCGTCCATGATGATAGTCAATGAAAAACTAAGACTGGCTGACGGAATGAATTGTCGTGTACTTATAATTATAGGCATGTTTGACACGAGTCACGTGACGTGTCAAGAAGCGTGGCGACCGTTTTCTCATCCCACAAAAAAAAAGAAAAGAGAAAATAAAAAACAAAAGTATAGGCTACATTGAACGGCAAATCCACGAAGTTAAATCACTTTTAAAAGTTTAGATTTGACACTGTAACCTTGACCCAGTGAGTGTGCACGCGTGCGTGCGTGCATAATGTGTGTGTGTGTGTGTGTGTGTGTGTGTGTGTGTGTGTGTGTGTGTGTGTGTGTGTGTGTTTGAGATATGGGGGGAGGAGAGAAAGTGTGGGGGGCGAGAGAGAGAGAGAGAGAGAGAGAGAGAGAGAGAGAGAGAGAGAGAGAGTGAGAGAGTGAGAGAGTCACGTTTTCTACTGAGTTCTTTCTTTCTTTATTTGGTGTTTAACGTCGTTTTCAACCACGAAGGTTATATCGCGACGATTCTACAGAGTTGACACACACTATAACAATACAGTTAAAATAAATACTGACATAGCTCCACATTGGTTAGAAAAGAGGGGGACCAGTTCGAGAGGGGGCCTATTTTGGATGCGAGGGGGGACCCGAAATCGCCCAGGGGGACCAGTCGAAAACGAGGCTGGATGTCTAAGGGGGGACCATTATAGAGCAGTTTTTGCCACGAATTGGTCCCCCGGGGGACTACTTCGGAGGGGGGACCGGACCGGATCCTACACCGGTATAGATAAGTAGCCCAAAACGTTTCACAGGAAAGCTCGTGCGGTAAGTGACAAGTCAGTATAGCGAAGAAACGTACAGTCCTTTATGAGAAAGCGCGCTTCAATTCTGTATTCTTTTGAACTATCCGAGGTTGCTTTTGATCCAAATATAACATATTTATATGTTTTGTTAATCAGGAAATGATAAAGAATTAATTATTCAGGTTTGACGCTGAAATACAATTCAGTTCGCAGGGCTTCATTGAAGATTGCTTGAACAAAATTTCAATCAATTTGATCAAAAAATGAGGGCGTGATAGTGCTGCCTTAACTTTCGCAAAAAGCGGCCGGATATGACATACGTCATCAAACACATGTATATAAAAAAAAAACCCATCTGGGAATGTTATACCCAGAAACTCTCATGTAATGTTTCATCAAGATCGGTCTAGTAGTTTTCTTGGAATCGTTCCACACACACACACACACACACGCACGCACACACACACATACTTACACGCACACACATACTCACACACACACACACACACACACACACACACACACACACACACACACACACACACACACACACAAAGACACACACTCACACACATACACAGACACTAAAACGCACGCACGCACACACATACACACACACACACACACGCACACATACACACACGCACGCACACATACACACACGCACGCACACACACACACACACACATACACACACCACCACCACCACCACCACCACCACCACCACCACCACCACCCTCGTCTCGATTCCCAGTCTATGTTAAAACATTGAATAACAGCTTGACTAAATCAAATAACAACTAGGCACATACGTTTAAGTGCAGATCTTTGTGATACGACCGTTTGTTGTAAAACTAGTTATATGGCTGGAAAGGCAAAATTGCGAGTTCAGGAACGGTTTGATTCTAGATAGGACGTACACTTTCTCTGACACCACTTTACAAGTTGCTCTATGTTAGTTAACCAAGACAGGTTGTTAGCGATGTTTAAAAAAAATAAACGTTCAAATAACTAACCTTTTTGATGTGTGATTCTGACTGAGCACAAACATAACCTGTAAAGCACCCACCGACAAATCTAGCTTTTCGGTATTTTTGTGTGATAAAGAGTGTATTATTTGACAGCATATAAAAGTTCCATTCGTCAGAATTAATCACTCTGATATTTTCAATTTCAATTTTTACTTCAGCTTGTTTATATTTTGCGTGATCAACAAAAAGGGTCCCTGCTTGAACGTTAAAACATGTAGTGGGTCACCTGGAACCAGTCCTGATTGGTCAAAAAGCCATATGGTGCACTTTAATGGTAATAATAACACTTTCTTCCATTTTACCTTGAGTGTTTATCGCATGTTTTTTTCTGTACCAGGACTAATGGTGGGACAGCCGTGCGATATTACTGTTCAGCGCCAGTGTGCAAACAACCTGCAGTGTAACACAAGGGACAGTGATACTAAATGCAGTAAGTATACACTCGTCGCGTGAAGAGTCTGGCAAATCAACAAATTAAACAAGGAACCAAACAACACACGGGGATAAAACCATCCGACGAACAAAACCAACGATAGATAACATAGATAAAGGAAGAAAGCGGACAAACAAACACAGTCACACACATTTCCTTATTCTTGAATGGGGACAGCATCTGACCTGATATGTTTTTTTTTAAAAGTCTGAGATATTTATTTCGTATTGTATAATAATGTCAAGTTGTTCGTAGAAAACAGAAAACAAAAAACAGAAACCCGTCTCGCGGTTCATGCTCACGGCACCATTCTTTGTCGTGCAGGAATCCCATCGGGCAGTGCAACCACCTGCACCAACACTGACGCTAACTGTGTGTCTGGTTCCGTTTGTGACAATGATGTCTGTAGTAAGTTCACACACACACACACACACACACACACACACACACACACACACACTCTCTCTCCCTCACTCCCTCCCTCTCTCAGTCATCGTCACAGTCTGTATCTTTTGAAGCATCGCATTCTTCATGACGTCTTTCTGTGTCTGCATCCGTCTGTGTTTGTTCTTTCCGGGATCTTTGTCATCTATGTTCAGAACTCTGTCCTTCCAGTTTCAGACTAACAGGCCTCCTGAGCGAGCCACTTTCCAAGGGCAGCTAAATTCGCGTATGGAAACAGTACTGTCGTCTGGGATGCCGTTTTCAGTATTCTCAGCGTTGAAGAATTTGTAAAGAGAAGAAACGATAACAGCAGGAGAAATAAAAGTCGTGTGTGCATTTTGGGGCTTTTGGAGGGACGATTTCGAGTTTGAATCCGTTCTTGCACATGCTCCAATGTGTGTAACATGCAATCTTGCACACGTTTGCTTTAGTAGTGGCAAAGAAGGAAAGCGTGTGACATATAGATATGTTATATTCGAATTACAAACAAGCTCTGAACAAAAGAAAAAAAATATGATTAAAATAAAATTTTCGAAATCGATTTAAAAACAATTTCATCTTATTCCTTGTCGGTTCATGATTCCAAAAACATATAGATGTGATATGTTTGGATGAAAAACACGCTCAGAAAGTTAAAACGAAGCGTACAGAAAAGCGTGCTATGCAGCACAGCGCAACCACTACCGCACTAGTTAGTTAGCTTTTGCTTTTCGGGTCCAGCGGACCATAATAGGCCAAATCAGGACCCCGTAAACAGGCTCGTTAATTTCACTGCCTTTTGCACGAGCGGCGGACTACGGTCATTGTGAAAAAATGCAGTGCGTTCAGTTTCATTCTGTGAGTTCCACAGCTTGACTGGATATAGTAATTTCGCCTTATGCGACTTGTTAACTTTCTGAGCTTGTTTTTAATTCAAATATATCATATCTATATGTTTTTGGAATCAGGAACCGACCAGGAAGAAGATGACATTTTTTTTAAATCGATTCCGGAAATTTAATTTTAATCATAATGTTCATATATTTAATTTTCAGAGCTGGTATTTAATCCAAATGACATATTTATATGTTTTTGGAATTAGACAATAATGAAGAATAAGATGAAATTCTTTTTGGATCGTTTTATAAAGAAACAATTTTAATTACAATTTTCAGATTTTTAATGAGCAAACTGATTAATTAATTTTTAAGCCTCCAAGCTGAAATGCAATACCAAAGCCGGATATGTCATCAAAGACATTTATAAACAAGTCGCGTAAGGCGAAATTACTACATTTAGTCAAGCTGTCAAACTCAGTCACGGGATGAAACTGAACGCACTGTATTTTTTTCACCAAGACAGTACAGCTTCGTCAATCCCCGCGTGAAGGAAATCGCTCACCTTCCACGTGCAAAACGTAGTGATATTGACACGCCAGATAAGCGCGGTAGCGTATTGTGCTAAGCAGGAAAGCGCGCTTTTCTGTATTCGTGTTAACTTTCTGAGCTTGTTTTGAATACAACCTATCATATCTATATGTTTTTGGAATCAGGAAATGATCACGAATAAGATGACATCATTTTTGGATCGATTTCTTACATTTTAATCGTAAAACTAATTATTCTATTTTTGTTAATTGTGATCACATTTTAAGAGTAAACATGACATATGTATATATTTTTAGATTCAGAATGTGATGAAGAATACGATGCAATCTCACAGAAGGAAACTGAACGCACTGCATTTTTTCACAATGACCGTAGTCCGCCGCTCGTGCAAAAGGCAGTGAAATTAACGAGCCTGTTTAGTGCGGTAGTGGTTGCGCTGTGTTACATAGCACGCTTTTCTGTACGCTTCGTTTTAACTTTCTGAGCGTGTTTTTAATCCAAACATATCATATCTATATGTTTTTGGAATCAGGAACCGACAAGGAATAAGATGAAATTGTTTTTAAACCGATTTCAGAAATTTTATTTTAATCATCATTTTTATATTTTTAATTTTCAGAGTTTGTTTTTAATCCGAATATAACATATTTATATGTTTTTGGAATCAGAAAATGATGAAGAATAAGATAAACGTAATATTGGATCATTTGATAAAACAATAATGTTAATTACAATTTTCAGATTTGTAATGACCAAAGTCATTAATTAATTTTTAAGCCTCCAAGCTGAAATGCAATACCAAAGTCCGGCCTTCGTCGAAGATTGCTTGGCCAAAATTTCAATCAATTTGATATGGCTTCATCAAAGACATTTGTCGAAAAAATGAAAAAAACGTCTGGGGATATCATACCCAGTAACTCTCATGTAAACTTTCATAAAGATCGGTCCAGTAGTTTACTCTGTATCGCTCTACACACACACACACGCACAGACAGACAGACAGACACACACACACACACACACACACACACACACACACACACACACACACACACACTCACACACATACACCACTACCCTTGTCTCGATTCCCCATGAGATCTATGTTAAAACATTTAGTCAAAACTTGACTAAATGTAAACAAGTCGCGTAAGGCGAAAATACAACATTTAGTCAAGTAGTTGTCGAACTCACAGAATGAAACTGAAGGCCATGCAATTTTTCACCAAGACCGTATACTCGTAGCATCGTCAGTCCACCGCTCATGGCAAAGGCAGTGAAATTGACAAGAAGAGCGGGGTAGTAGTTGCGCTAAGAAGGATAGCATGCTTTTCTGTACCTCTCTTTGTTTTAACTTTCTGAGCGTGTTTTTAATCCAAACATATCATATCTATATGTTTTTGGAATCAGGAACCGACAAGGAATAAGATGAAAGTGTTTTTAAATTGATTTCGACAATTTAATTTTGATAATAATTTTTATATATTTAATTTTCAGAGCTTGTTTTTAATCCAAATATAACATATTTATATGTTTTTAGAATCAGCAAATGATGGAGAATAAGATGAACGTAAATTTAAATCGTTTCATATAAAAACTTTTTTTTTTACAATTTTCCGATTTTTAATGACCAAAGTCATTAATTAATTTTTAAGCCTGTCCTGTCTCATGTCTCCACACTCTGACATACAGGTAAGTGTCACCCAATGAACAGACGTTTTTCATTTCTTTAATTCGTCTATTCGTTACAACCGTTAGTACCCAACATTGGTACTTGATCGTTATGGTGAAATTCTGAAAGAACAAACAAAAACCATACTCAGAACGTTTGTAAAACAAAATACTTTTCCAACTCAAGGGAAGTAATCAAAATCACACTCACTAAACCACCTTGAAGTGGAGTACATCAAAAATGAAATGAACAAATATCCAAAAAATAGAACAGTGTACGATTTCCAACAATTGAGAGGTTTTAGGCAGTAACTCTTCTGCAAACTCTTGTTAGAGCGTCTTTGCTATTAAATAAACTTTTCTCAACGAAAAAGAGATCTACAAACAGTACAATGATGTCAAACTGTCCACAGTCAGTCGCTGACGTAACCACAACCAAACTGGCATTTCGAGTCGCGAAATCTAAATACAAATGAAAGGCATCAAAACCAACCTAAATCAAAGTCTTGGTCATATAAAACCTAGAATATAATAATACTGAGTTGTTATCCTCATATATAAAGAATAAGATTGCTTACTTGTTGTGTTTTACGGGTTTTGCTGACAGAGCTAGGAGCTAGCTGCTGCCCGGTTCGGCAGACGACACTTGCGAAAGCGAGGTCAGAACATTACAATTTGCGGAACGTAGCACAATAGGAACGAAACGAAAGTAAAGATAAATTAGGGAGATTTAATAAACGAAACGTCGGGACGTTTCGTTTTGAAGTTGTGGTAAACGTCATCATTTCGGGGGTCTCTCGCTGGAAAGGTGAAGGTCAACTGAAACGGAACGTGGAACGTCAAAACGCAGTCACGTTTTCCACCCCCAAAAAACGAACAATATTTCGTCAACTTTTGTGAGTATTTTTGCACACTAACAGTTTTATTTGTTGGCCATTTTATGCATTGCTAGATTCATCAACCCTTTCACAGTCTTTCAGCGCTGAGAATGTGTTCATTGGAGGTAGACAACTGTTGTGAACTGAACTATTTTGAAGGGTGCTGATCCTGGTACATTTATCCAACTTCATGGTGAAGAAAGCAAATGGCGAAGCAGAAGTAGGTCATCGCATCGAATTTTTATTCTGGCTTCGTATGTGATTTTGTATAAACAAAGTCTGTGTGATTTATTTGGACTGAAAATAATCAAAGTATGCCCGATTCTGGACCACCTCCTAGGGGTTTTTTTCCATTCTGATCGAGGACAGACGTGATAATTTCACTTGAAGATTTATCGCCCTTCCTTCATTCCGAAACGAAACGTGAATACATCTAAATCTTGTCTGCGGCCTATGTCGTCTCGTTTCACGTTCCGTTTCGCGGGGTGACTCATTCACCAAACGAAACGAGCTGCAAAACGAAACGTGCTGTCCCTTGAATCTCCCTATTCTGGTTACAGTACACTCCCCGTCTGATATTCAAATAATATCACTATAAAACAAATGAAAGAAAAAGCTTTTCGAACAGACATAAAAAATACCATCGTGTATGTTGATTTAACACACTTCATCTCTAAACACTAACCAGTTTCTAATCTCTTTTCGCAAACAGGATATAAAGAGATTACCAACTTTCTGAAAGTAAATCAGCACAATGTCTCCTTCTTTAAAGTTTGTTTCAACATGTTTCCACTTTTGTCTCTCTTGCAATGACTGAAGATATTCAGCTTTCCAGCGATTCCAGAAAATGTTGGAAAGAACCTGTACATGCTTCCGCTGGGACTTGTACATTTACTTCAAGTTTAAGTTACTCATCTCAAGTGGTATCTGTTCTTCTTCACCTTCCTTTCAAATTATGAGTGCAAGGCTCGAAAATTGTTTCTCTTGAACTGTGCGTGACGTAGGTCTTGTTGACACGGACGTGCGAAGGTTTGTGAACTTTCCCAAGACAAACGTCTCCAACTACTGTCCAACCAAGAGGAAGACGTTGAGCAAACGGTGCTGATGGTTCTCCGAGAATCTGCTCCAACACATGATGCGCAATAGGGAGATCTCGACCTATGAGCAAGCCAATTTTGATCTCAGGGTGGAGAGGAGGGATACTTGCCGCGATTGGCTGTAGATGAGCATGACTGTGTGCTACATCTGGGGTGGGGATCTCCGACATGTCTTGCGGGATGCTTTCACATTCTATCACAACAGGAAGGGCTAGCGTCATCTGCTTGTCATGGGACTGGACACACAAACCTGACGCTTTGCGACCACTCATAGACTGCGTTCCGGAACAGGAAGACAATGTGTATGTGTGCTGTTCGGTGTCAACTCCAAGTTGATCTAGCAAATCTGGTGAAGCCAGTGTTCTGTTGCTCTGATCGTCTATCACAGCATACACTTCTACACTCTTCTGAGAACAGTTTTCGGAGAAGACTCGCGTTAAGACGACTTTGCCGCAAGATCTACTGCCGAATGCACCACAGATAGATGTACACTTAGCTCCCACTCCGCTTGAGATTCCGGTTCCTGCACTATCTCTCTCCCCGCCATGACCTTTAGTATCTGAAGGGCCACGGTGCATCACTGCAAGGTGTGGCTTTCCACATTTTTCGCATTTGATAGTTGCTGTACACTTGTTGGCTCTGTGCTCAGACGAAACCAAACACCGAAAGCACAAACTTTTCTCCCTGAGGAACTGTTGTTTTTCTTCAAACGACTTTGATTGAAAGGCTTTGCATGCGGTCAAGGAATGACTGGCATTGTGAATAGGGCATTTATCTGTGTGATTACTGCCGGCTTCATCGTTAGACACTTCAACCCTACGATTCACAACCGTTGATCTTCCTAAGTCAGTTTTTGACTTGCCAACATTGTCATTGTCAAAACAGAAAGCGGGATCATTTTGCACTTTAGCCATGTTCTGCAGGAATTCCACGAAAAATGTAAATGGAGGGAACACGACCCCGTGTCTCTGTTTGTAACTGGAGGCTCGTTCTGTCCATTTGTGTTTCAAGTTGGGAGGCAGTTTTGCAACGATTTTGTTCGTGCCGATGGATGTGTCGTACACTTTTAGGAGGGGCCCTAAATTTTCATCATCTTTTGCAGAGTTGATTTCATCACACAAGTCGCAAAGATCATAGAGTTTTCTCGAGTCTTTTTTGGTGATCTGAGGGAAACTCTCTATCCTCTCTCTGAGTCGAGCTTCTACCAGTTCTGGAGATCCGAAACGTTCATCTAGACGTCTCCAGAGGAGCCTCAATCCCCTGGCGGGATCAGCGGCGTTGGATGCTCTTATGCTCTGAGCGTACTTCGAAGATTCGAAACCAAGATGTTTGACGAGTAAGTCCAGCTCTTCTTGTGGTGATACACTCAACTCTGTCATGACCGAGATGAAACTACTTTTCCACACTGCGAAACACTCTGCTTGTTCGTTGAACACAGCTAGTCTTGACAGATGAAGATCCTTTTTCAGCAAGAATTTTGCTAAATCACCCTCTGCAGACTGTACAAATCTGTTTTGCCGAGGCGTGAATTGGCATGCCGAGTGAATGTCGTGTTCACGTTCTGACGGGGGAGTTGAGTTTGCTTCCTTTTCACGTACGTGTGTGAACTCTCCAAGACCCGCCACATACTTATCGGTTCTGTCCCTCGGGTGCTCACTCTTCACACTGAGCAATGAACCATCATGTTCTACAAAAGCGTCAGCCTCTGCCTCCGCCGATGCAGCATCTTTTTGCTGTGCAACCAAGCAAAGCTCCGCTTCATATTCCGACCTCAGGCGCTCCGCCTTCGCGGCAGCCACCTTCACTTCTTCCTCGACTTTTGCAAGTGATGCTTTCAAGTCATACTCCTTTTGAGCGAAGTGAGCCCTTGCTCTGGCTGCAAGTGCTTTGGCCCGAGCCATTGAAGATGCGTTGCTTCCTAAACTACTATGAGTACGACCACTGCGTCCTCGGCTACTAGTCGATTTGGCTTCATCCAACAGGAATTGCAAGCTTTGCTGAGCGTCGCGCGATTTTTTCAATCTTTGCGCGAACGTATCTTTGAACGTGTTTGACTCGCTGACACTTTCCTTCGTTTTCTGCCTGAACAAAAAGTCTGTGTAAATGTTTGCTTGCATTTCGGAACTATCACGAGCCTCTTGTAGATCGCGTAGTAGAGATGAAGCAGCATTTTTGTCGTTTGCAGCGTTGCATTTAGAAGTAACGTTGTCTAATTGATCAAGAGAACGTTGCACTTTGCTTACCAGAAAGTTTCTGGTATCCTCATACTGAAGTTGCCCTTTTTCTGTTAGAGTACGAAGTCGTGTGGTATCCTCAGTTGTGTCTTGAACTGAGGAAGCCATGATGAAAGCTGATGCGATGGAAATTCACTCTGCACCGAAGATCAGAGTGCTTGGTCCATGTGTGCACCGTAGATCCGACAGCTACATGGATGTGTGGATCTGGATTTCACTCTGCACCGAAGATCAGAGCGCTGCACCCATGCGTTTAACAAAATTTCACTGTCCTGTCTCATGTCTCCACACTCTGACATACAGGTAAGTGTCACCCAATGAACAGACGTTTTTCATTTCTTTAATTCGTCTATTCGTTACAACCGTTAGTACCCAACATTGGTACTTGATCGTTATGGTGAAATTCTGAAAAAACAAACAAAAACCATACTCAGAACATTTGTGAAACAAAATACTTTTCCAACTCAAGGGAAGTAATCAAAATCACACTCACTAAACCACCTTGAAGTGGAGTACATCAAAAATGAAATGAACAAATATCCAAAAAATAGAACAGTGTACGATTTCCAACAATTGAGAGGTTTTAGGCAGTAACTCTTCTGCAAACTCTTGTTAGAGCGTCTTTGCTATTAAATAAACTTTTCTCAACGAAAAAGAGATCTACAAACAGTACAATGATGTCAAACTGTCCACAGTCAGTCGCTGACGTAACCACAACCAAACTGGCATTTCGAGTCGCGAAATCTAAATACAAATGAAAGGCATCAAAACCAACCTAAATCAAAGTCTTGGTCATATAAAACCTAGAATATAATAATACTGAGTTGTTATCCTCATATATAAAGAATAAGATTGCTTACTTGTTGTGTTTGTGATAGGGTGGAGTGGAAGGGGGTGGAATAGATAGGCCAGGAAGCATAAATGAGACGCCAAGACAGAGGTTGCGATAACGTGACTTTTACTTAACGTACACCAGAAGCAAACACCAGAAAGTTAACACCAGAAAGTTAACACCAGAAAGTTAACACCAGAAAGTTAACACCAGAAAGTTAACACCAGAAAGTTAACACCAGAAAGTTAACACCAGAAAGCAGTGTAGATTCTCCTCAGTGAGCACACGCAGTGAAACGTAAACACAAGAGCACAGGTATCGGAATCTAACACCACAAGTCGACCGACACAATCGAGCAGCACACAGCTCAGTATATCACAAATCGCGTTCTCTCCTCTAGCCTAAATGCTCAGTCTTTTAAAGGCTGGTCACCGTCCGATTCCCAATAGCCAATAGGGAGGCTACCTAGTGTAAGCCAACGGGGGGCGTTCTACTTAAAATGCCTGCCCAATGAAAGGGATCGTTACCGAGGCATGAAGCCGTGTTGGTCGGGTGTCACACACCGGAAATATTACGCACACCGGATATGGCTCATTAGATTACAACCAGTTACAAAGAAGGGGGAAGAGACTAAAACCTCCAAGCCACCCTGTCAAAAGAAATGACACCCACTTGACAAAACGCCGTCCAACGATACCCAGACAGTCCGGCGGCACATTACATAACGACCACCTAAATCTGAGATAAGAGATTAGAAAGGAATCCGGTCAAGAGTCTACCCTACGATAGTAAACACACAATCATCCTAGCGGGAGACACAACTTGGGTCAGGGGAAGATAATAGACAGGGGAGGCAACTGAGTCGGGCAGGAGATAATTGATACGCCACTTGGCTACATCCCCCCCAGCTCTATACCAACTGCGTCCTCGCAGGTACAGCGCCTCGGGAATAGCTGAAAATGACAACTATAAATCAAACACAAAAGACAAATACAAGTTCACCCAAGTGAAACAACAAATAAAATCAGAAACGGTAACGGATGACACTCACAGTCACCCAACCCATTCATACAAGACACAATACAACAGGCAATCAATAATCATAGTGTACACAGTCCCTTAGCAGAGCACGAACAGTCTCACAAATGACACATTGCCCACATGACAGCAGCACATTGTTTTCCTGACTGTTCACGAGGGGGTGGTTTAGCTGGGACTTGGAGTAAAGGGGCAGGACAAATTGAGCACAGAATCCCACAATGTTATCGGGTCAGCGTCGTGAAGCTCTACGGGGGCTGGGGCTGTCGCAAGCCGATGCTCTTTCTCTGTGAGCTGCTGTCGCAACAACGCTTCCAGGTCTTTGCGAATGTGTCCTGCTGCTTTCCGCTCAATTGACACCTCTTCACACTTGAAAACTAACCGCTCTCTAAGTTGGCGTATTTCTAAGTCCTTCTGAAAACGTTCATCCTGTAACTGTTGTTTGGCCTCCAGTTCCTTCTTCAGTCGGGTCTCTAATCTGTCAATGGAGGCCTCGTGCTTCGACGTCAGCTGTTCTTGAGCAGTCACAACCTCCTCTGTCTGACTGCTCTGCTCGCGGGGCGGTTGCTTGATGGATGTTGACTGCTGGTCCACACGTAGCTCACTGGGCTGTCTCCATGACAACGGTTGTTGACTCCCATGACGCTTGGTAGGGCACCTGCTCTGTAGATGCCCGTGGCGGTTGCAAAGCCAACAACGTGGCTTCGCGGACGGTTGCTGTTGACGAGGGGCAGCCGGCGGGCGTTGGTGCAAGGCAGCTCGAAGCTCTGCTGACTTGATGGCGAGTTCGTTGACTGGGACCTGCAGCCTGCTTAACCCGGCACTCCTCTCCTTGAAAACAGGAGTTGCTTGGTCAGCCACTACATCGACATCTTCCCTCATCCACCTAAGAGCTTCGGCACGGACAGCAGCAAAAGTGACAGCCTCACGCCCTCTCACAAAGCGCAGCAGATCTCGTCGTAGAGGATGCAAAAACAGTCCATGGATGAAATGATCCCGGAGAGCATCATCTGTTAATGTATCAGGAACAACAGAATTAATCTTGACATGCAGAGACTGCAAACTGTGGGCGTATGAAAGAAGGCCCTCCTCTTGTCCCTGGTAGCGCGTGAAGAATGACGAAAGCAGTGAAGAACTGCTGGCGTGGTCTCCAAACGTGTCCTGCAGAATGGTCAGGACTAGGTCAGCCGTAGCGGTCGCCTGAGGGGGGTGCAGGTTGATCTCCTTCTTGGCAGGCCCAGCAAGTGACTGGATCAGCCATTCAGCAGCCTCGCCGCCCAGCGCCTCCAGGTTGAAGTGGGCAATGATGCGACGAGCCTCTGTGACGTAGTCGTCTAGCAGACAGCCATCTTTGCTGCTAGTGAAGAGGGGGAGCCTGGGAGGGGAGAACATCTGCCACTGGGGTCTAGGAACCCCGTCGACCGCCATCTTGGATACGCCGAGTACCTCCTACACTGCTACCCCTGCTTTCTGGTGTTAAACTACGGCGTCTCTACTTCCTGAACCCTGCTCGCATGCGCCAGATGTGATAGGGTGGAGTGGAAGGGGGAGGATAGGCCAGGAAGCATAAATGAGACGCCAAGACAGAGGTTGCGATAACGTGACTTTTACTTAACGTACACCAGAAGCAAACACCAGAAAGTTAACACCAGAAAGTTAACACCAGAAAGTTAACACCAGAAAGTTAACACCAGAAAGTTAACACCAGAAAGTTAACACCAGAAAGTTAACACCAGAAAGCAGTGTAGATTCTCCTCAGTGAGCACACGCAGTGAAACGTAAACACAAGAGCACAGGTATCGGAATCTAACACCACAAGTCGACCGACACAATCGAGCAGCACACAGCTCAGTATATCACAAATCGCGTTCTCTCCTCTAGCCTAAATGCTCAGTCTTTTAAAGGCTGGTCACCGTCCGATTCCCAATAGCCAATAGGGAGGCTACCTAGTGTAAGCCAACGGGGGGCGTTCTACTTAAAATGCCTGCCCAATGAAAGGGGATCGTTACCGAGGCAGAAGCCGTGTTGGTCGGGTGTCACGCACCGGAAATATTACGCACACCGGATATGGCTCATTAGATTACAACCAGTTACAAAGAAGGGGGAGAGGGGTAAGAGACTAAAACCTCCGGCCAAGCCACCCTGTCAAAAGAAATGACACCCACTTGACAAACCGCCGTCCAACGATACCCAGACAGTCTGGCGACACATTACATAACGACCACCTAAATCTGAGATAAGAGATTAGAAATGCATCCGGTCGGGGTCTACCCTACGATAGTAAACACACAATAAAGTACAATGCACAAAGACAACCAGGTATTATTTAGTCACTCCTTAGGCACTGATGGTTAGAGGTTACGCTGCTGCATCTCATCATTTCAAGTTAGGGATTTCTTAGCACAAAGGGCATTATTTAAATGTAAACCCAATGTGACTAGCACACACACACACAGGGAATAGCTATAGACAGGGGAGGCAACTGGGTCGGGCAGGAGATAATACACACAAAGAGACGGGGCACAGCACTTGGCTACATGTTTTACGGGTTTTGCCGACAGAGCTAGGAGCTAGCTGCTGCCCGGTTCGGCAGACGACACTTGCGAAAGCGAGGTCAGAACATTACAATTTGCGGAACGTAGCACAATAGGAACGAAACGAAAGTAAAGATAAATTCTGGTTACAGTACAAAGCCACCAAGCTGAAATGCAATACCGAAGTCCGGGCTTCGTCGAAGATTACTTGACCAAAATTTCAACCAATTTGGTTGAAAAATGAGGGCGTGACAGTGCCGCCTCAACTTTCACGAAAAGCCGGATATGACGTCATCAAAGACATTTATCAAAAAAATGAAAAAAACGTTCGGGGACATCATACCCAGGAACTCTCATGTAAAATTTCATAAAGATCGGTCCAGTAGTTTGGTCTGAATCGCTCTACACACACACACACAGACAGACAGACAGACAGACACACACACACACACATACATACACCACGATCCTCGTCTCGACTGATTCCCCCCTCTACGTTAAAATATTTAGTCAAAACTTGACTAAATATAAAAAGGAAACAACCCAGCCAGCAAGACATTAGCGGCCGATAGTCGGCCGAACACCCTTCAAAAAGTCGGGCCGGTGACGTCAAAAGAGACGACGCGGGTGTTGGCCCGACTAACTTTTGCAAAGAGGCAACGAGGCGGCCGACAGGCGGCCGAACACCTGTGCTATGGCGGCACGCATCCGGTCCGATGTTAATCGGCCCGATGACTTGTTGGACCTGCGGCCCGACACCTTATGCCGACATCGGGAAGATATCGATTTCAGCGGGAAGACATCGGGACGATGTTGGCATAAGGTGTCGGGCCGCAGGTCCAACAAGCCATCGGGCCGATTAACATCGGACCGGATGCGTGCCGCCATAGCACAGGTGTTCGGCCGCCTGTCGGCCGCATCGTTGCCTCTTTGCAAAAGTTAGTCGGGCCAACACCCGCGTCGTCTCTTTTGACGTCACCGCCCCGACTTTTTGAAGGGTGTTCGGCCGATTATCGGCCGCTAATGTCTTGCTGGCTGGGTGCAGCTACAGATACGGCAGTATGTACAACCCCCCCCCCCCCCAAGTGTAACAGTGCAAAATCCACTTACAGCTACAGCTACAGCAGTACAACCCCCCTCCCCCAGTGTTAAAGTGGAAAACAAACCTACAGATACAGATACAGCAGTATGTACACACCCCCCCCCCCCCCCCCCCCAGTGTAACAGTGCAAAACACATCACCAGCTACAGATACAGCAGTATGTAGAACCCCCCCCCCCCCCCCCCCCCCGCCTCTACCGCCCTCACTGTAACAGTACAAAACACACCTACAGCTACAGATACAGCCGTATGTACAACCCCCCCCCCCCCTCAGTATTACAGTATAAAACACACCTACAGCAACATGCAGATTCAGCACGGTATGTACAACCCCCCCCCCCCCCCCCCAAGTGTAACAGTGCAAAAATTACTTACAGCTACAGCTTCAGCAGTATGTACACCCCCTTCCCCTAAGTAACAGTACAAAACACACCTACAGCTACAGATACAGCAGTATGTATACCCCCCCACCCCCACCCCCAATGTAACAGTGCAAAACACACTTACAGCTACAGATTCAGCAGTATGTACAACCCTCCCCCAACCCAAGTGTAACAGTGCAACAAGAAGGGCAAAGCCCATACGACTCACATGCTTGACCTTGACCTTTACATGACCTTGACCTTCAAGGTCAAATAACTAAACCTAGCAATGACATCATACACTAAGAACTGCTTTACACATTTTTCCTACCAAAATACATGTGACCTTGACCCCAGGTCAAGGTCATCCAAGGTCATGCAACACAAAGCTGTTAATTCAAGACATAGGAAGTACAATGGTGCTTATTGGCTCTTTCTACCATGAGATATGGTCACTTTTAGTGGTTCACTACCTTATTTTGGTCACATTTCATAAGGGTCAAAGTGACCTTGACCTTGATCATATGTGACCAAATGTGTCTCATGATGAAAGCATAACATGTGCCCCACATAATTGTTAAGTTTGAAACAGTTATCTTCCATAGTTCAGGGTCAAGGTCACTTCAAAATATGTATACAATCCAACTTTAAAGGACCCTTGCGACCTTGACCTTAAAGCAAGGTCAACCAAACTGGTGTCCAAAGATAGGGCTTACATTGCCCTGTATAGCATACATAGCTAAGGTTGCCATTCTCGATAACTTCAGAAAAAAATGCGAAAATGTGAAAAATTGTCGTTTTTAAGACAACAATTACGGCCCCTGTGACCTTGAACTTGAAGTGAGGTCAAGTTGCCGCACATGTTTTTTGAGATCTTGTAACCATACACCATCAGGCCACATCAGGTGTTGATAGACTTAATAGTGTCCAAGAAATATCCAACGTTAAAGTTTTCCGGACGGACGGACGCCGGGACGGACGGACGGACGGACGGACGGACGACTCGGGTGAGTACATAGACTCACTTTTGCTTCGCATGTGAGTCAAAAAACACCTACAGCTACAGCAGTATGTACACCCCCCCCCCCCCCCCAACTGTAACAGCACAAATCGCACCTACTGCTACAGATACAGCAGTGTGTACAACCCCCCCTCCCCACCTCCCCCCAGTGTAACAGTGCAAAACACACATACAGCTGTATGTACAACCCACAACCCCCCCCTCCACTGTAACAGTACAAAACTCATGTACAGCTACAGATTCAGAATTATGTACACCCCCCCCTCCCCCCGCTGCCACCACTGTAACAGTACAAAACATACCTACAGCTTCAGATACAGCAGTATGTACAACACTCCACCCCCTTCCCCTGTGTAGAGTGCAAAACACACCTAGAGCTACAGATACAGCAGTATGTACAACACTCCACCCCCTTCCCCCGTGTAGAGTGCAAAACACACCTAGAGCTACAGATACAGCAGTATGTACAACCCCAACCCCACCCCCCCCCACCCCTGTGTGCAAAACACACCTACAGCTAAAAAAAACAGCAGTATGTTCAACCCCCTCTCCCCCCTACTGTAACAGTACACAACACACCTACAGCTACAGATACAGCAGTATGTTCAACCCCCCCCCCCCCCCCTACTGTAACAGTACATAACACACCTACAGCTACAGATACATCAGTATGTACACCCCCCCCCCCCCCAAGTGTAACAGTACAAAACACATGCACCTACAGCTACAGATTCAGCAGTATGTACAACCCCCCCCCCCCCCCCCCAGTGTTACTGTGCAAAACACACCTACAGCTACA
This sequence comes from Littorina saxatilis, assembly GCF_037325665.1. Classification (NCBI taxonomy): domain Eukaryota; kingdom Metazoa; phylum Mollusca; class Gastropoda; order Littorinimorpha; family Littorinidae; genus Littorina; species Littorina saxatilis. The sequence goes on along the minus strand of NW_027129425.1, from coordinate 37,849 downwards.
GATTCAGCAGTATGTACACCCCCCCCCCCCCCCAAGTGTGCATCAGTGCAAAACACACCACCAGCTACAGATAGATCAGTATGTACAACCCCCCCCCCCCCCAAGTGTTACAATGCAATACACACACCTACAGCTACAGATACATCAGCATGTACCCCCCCCCCAAGTGTAACAGTGCAAACCACACGTACAGCTACAGATTCAGCAGTATGTAAAAAACGAAATCACTTACTAGCTCCATCCGTCGGTTGTCCTCGAGTTGACGTCAGCGGCTCTGATTGTCACTGCCAAGTCTCTGACTGGCTACACAACTATTGAACTATCACCGCCACCACGTGGCACTGGGACCAGCACTCAGATTGAGATCCCGAGGCGACATTCGTCTCGGATAACATATCATCAATGTGCTGTTCAACATTCGCAAGAATGTCTCTTCTTTCGATATTAACTTGAACTAAGAAAACAAATAAAATTCGCTCACGCGGGAAAGTAGCAGCCATGTTCATCTTGTTTACCGTAAGGAAAGCTATTTGAGTAATTCAAGTATATATGATGGCGTATTTTTAAAATGTAAAACTCATGGTTTGAGCTCATGCTGTATTTGATTGCAAATATACAAACAAAACTTACAATTAATTATCCTACTCCTATGTGAAAAAGTCAACAAATATGAATAATTTAGTTTCGCATTTGCAGGGTCATGTCACGCCGTTGACGGCCCGACGTTTGAACAGGGGACGTAACAAATGTTAAAATAATGATAATAAATTTGTTATCTCCCGTAACTCTGCATATTTTTATCGACAGCAACATTGCGTCGGGCCGATGTCGGGGTTTATTACGTACATTTGCCGAGTTTTACACAGTCAAAACGATATCGGCGCTACAACGGACGTCGACACACGACATATGACGACGTCACCCGACTGAAATCGTCAGTCGGCCGACGAAAGCTTGCTAGCTGGGAAGTCGCGTAAGGCGAAAATACAACATTTAGTCAAGTAGCTGTCGAACTCACAGAATGAAACTGAACGCAATGCAACGCAGCAAGACCGTATACTCGTAGTCCACCGCTCACGGCATAGGCAGTGAAATTGACAAGAAGAGCGGGGTAGTAGTTGCGCTGGGAAGGATAGCACGCTTTTCTGTACCTCTCTTCGTTTTAACTTTCTGAGCGTGTTTTTAATCCAAACATATCATATCTATATGTTTTTGGAATCAGAAACCGACAAGGAATAAGATGAAAGTGTTTTTAAATTGATTTGGAAAATTTAATTTTGATCATAATTTTTATATATTTAATTTTCAGAGCTTGTTTTTAATCCAAATATAACATATTTATATGTTTTTGGAATCAGCAAATGATGGAGAATAAGATAAACGTAAATTTGGATCGTTTTATAAAAAACATTTTTTTTTACAATTTTCAGATTTTTAATGACCAAAGTCATTAATTAATTTTTAAGCCACCACGCTGAAATGCAATACCGACGTCCGAGCTTTGTCGAACATTACCCGACCAAAATTTCAACCAGTTTGGTTGAAAAATGAGGGCGTGACAGTGCCGCCTCAACTTTCACGAAAAGCCGGATATGACGTCATCAAAGACATTTATCAAAAAAATGAAAAAAACGTCTGAGGATATCATACCCAGGAACTCTCATGTCAAATTTCATAAAGATCGGTCCAGTAGTTTAGTCTGAATCGCTCCACACACACACACACACACACACAGACAGACACACACACACACACACACGCACATACACCACGACCCTCGTCTCGATTCCCCCCTCTACGTTAAAACATTTAGTCAAAACTTGACTAAATGTAAAAAAGGAAAAAACGTCCGGGGATATCATACTCAAGAATTCTCATGTAAAGGATCATGAAGATCAGTCCAGTAGTTTTCTCTGAATCGCTCTACACACACACACACACACACACACACACACACACACACACACCACGACCCTCGTCTCGATTCCCCCTCTTTGTTAAAAGATTTAGTCAAAACTTGACTAAATGTAAAAAGAGACAGATAGAGATGTTGGTGGCTGCATTAACAGACGATGCACATGCACAGTGCGAAAGAAGGTTAAAAAAAACCCTTTAGATCGTTACACAGGCGCTCGTGCGTATGGCATTCCGTTTGTCAAATAATTATTTGGATACTTTTTCATGTTTTTTTCACCAGTTTTAGCTAAATAATCATTATTTAGAAGCTCATGTGCTAAATAAGTAATTGTTTATAAACAATGTAAAACAATTCTAAATAATTTTTTGTTTACGTAAACAATGAATTATTTACGTAAACAATGAATTGTTTACGTAAACAATGATTTATTTACGTAAACAATATATTATTTAGACTTATATTACATTGTTTATAAAGAATCAGCAATGTTGCTAAATAAATCATTATTTACGTAAACAATGAATTATTTACGTAAACAATGAATTGTTTAGGGAAAGCAGTTTTCATTATTTAGGGGAATCAAGAATTGACTTCTAAGCTTCATTTTTATATTTAGTCAAGTTTTGACTAAATATTTTAACATCGAGGGGGAATCGAAACGAGGGTCGTGGTGTATGTGCGTGTGTCTGTCTGTCTGTGTGTGTGTGTGTGTAGAGCGATTCAGACTAAACTACTGGACCGATCTTTATGAAATTTGACATGAGAGTTCCTGGGTATGAAATCCCCGAACGTTTTTTTCATTTTTTTGATAAATGTCTTTGATGACGTCATATCCGGCTTTTCGTGAAAGTTGAGGCGGCACTGTCACGCCCTCATTTTTCAACCAAATTGGTTGAAATTTTGGTCAAGTAATCTTCGACGAAGCCCGGACTTCGGTATTGCATTTCAGCTTGGTGGCTTAAAAATTAATTAATGACTTTGGTCATTAAAAATCTGAAAATTGTAAAAAAAAATAAAAATTTATAAAACGATCCAAATTTACGTTTATCTTATTCTCCATTATTTGCTGATTCCAAAAACATATAAATATGTTATATTCGGATTACAAACAAGCTCTGAAAATTAAATATATAAAAATTATTATCAAAATTTTTTTTTCGAAATCAATTTAAAAACACTTTCATCTTATTCCTTGTCGGTTCCTGATTCCAAAAATATATAGATATGATATGTTTGGATTAAAAACACGCTCAGAAAGTTAAAACGAAGAGAGGTACAGAAAAGCGTGCTATTCTTCTCAGCGCAACGAATACCCCGCTCTTCTCGGACACTGCCTTTGCCACGGGCGGTGGAGTGACGATGCTACGAGTATACGGTCTTGCTGCGTTGCGTTGCGTTCAGTTTCATTCTGTGAGTTCGACAGCTACTTGACTAAATATTGTATTTTCGCCTTACGCGACTTGTTTTTTCTTTGTGTATATACTATAATTCAATACAAGGTATCTCCAAACATTATTTATCAGAAAATGTTCGTAAATTTGTTTATTTTACTAGCTGAAATTGCCGTACGAAAAGAACTGATTGCGAAAACAAACAAGTCGCGTAAGGCGAAAATACAATATTTAGTCAAGTAGCTGTCGAACTCACAGAATGAAACTGAACGCAATGCCATTTTTCAGCAAGACCGTATACTCGTAGCATCGTCAGTCCACCGCTCATGGCAAAGGCAGTGAAATTGACAAGAAGAGCGGGGTAGTAGTTGCGCTAAGAAGGATAGCACGCTTTTCTGTACCTCTCTTTGTTTTAACTTTCTGAGCGTGTTTTTAATCCAAACATATCATATCTATATGTTTTTGGAATCAGGAACCGACAAGGAATAAGATGAAAGTGTTTTTAAATTGATTTGGACAATTTAATTTTGATAATAATTTTTATATATTTAATTTTCAGAGCTTGTTTTTAATCCGAATATAACATATTTATATGTTTTTGGAATCAGCAAATGATGGAGAATAAGATAAACGTAAATTTGGATCGTTTTATAAATTTTTATTTTTTTTACAATTTTCAGATTTTTAATGACCAAAGTCATTAGGCCAAAAAAAAAAATAGGTCTGTTTACGGTAACCCGACCGACCCTAGTTTTTTCGCGCGACCCTAGACTTTTTTTTGGCATTTGGGGGAAAAGAAAAAAAAAATCTTGTTTTTTTTGCAAAATAACGTAAAAATATGGTTTTTTGGAAAAAAAAAAAAAAAAAAAAAAAAAAAAACAATCCCGACCTACCGACCCTATTTTTTGGGCCTATGTTACCGTAAACAGACCTATTTTTTTTTTTGGCCTTAACTAATTTTTAAGCCACCAAGCTGAAATGCAATACCGAAGTCCGGGCTTCGTCGAAGATTACTTGACCAAAATTTCAACCAATTTGGTTGAAAAATGAGGGCGTGACAGTGCCGCCTCAACTTTCAGGAAAAGCCGGATATGACGTCATCAAAGACATTTATCAAAAAAATGAAAAAAACGTTCGGGGATTTCATACCCAGGAACTCTCATGTCAAATTTCATAAAGATCGGTCCAGTAGTTTAGTCTGAATCGCTCTACACACACACACACACACGCACACACGCACATACACCACGACCCTCGTTTCGATTCCCCCTCGATGTTAAAATATTTAGTCAAAACTTGACTAAATATAACAAAAGGTCAAGGTCATAACCGGGAGTGTTTAGTGTTTGCATTCTCTCCCTTGAAGTTGTTGAAAAAAAGTTTTCCGTCCTAAGTTTTCTGTTCTGTCTCAACAAAAACTTTCTCTTTCCATTTCTCTTACTGCATGATTACACTTTTTTTTTTTTATCTGTAGGTTACACAACACAACACAACTTGGTATGAGCTCTGACGCGATGACGTCACACAGTCGTGTACAGAGTTGTCCGGCCTTGCCTCTGGCAATCCGGCGGAACTCGCGAGAAGGCAACACGCGAAATCTGCACTCTGAATCTTCCGCATTTATCGCATTTACCATGGTCTCTAGTTGTAGTGTTAAACATTGCCATAACAGACAAGATAGAGATAGGGACAGAAGATTCTTTTCTGTTCCATTTGTTGTCAACGGAAAGGGCAAAGAGACAAGGGATTTGACTGCACGACGCGGGCGAGAATGGTTGGCACAGCTTCAGCTGAAGAATTTCAACTTTGAACCAACAGCTAGGAGATACGTGTGCTCTGATCATTTTGTCATTGGTAAGTACTCATGCTTTTGTTCACCTGCCTTTGTTAGTCTGTGTTTTATGCAAGCTGTGTTGTGATGGTAGTGTGCGGACAGTCGGTCAGTCCTGCATGCACCGAGTGCAGTCTATGACTGAGTGAGTCAGTCTTACACTTACTCTCAGTATAACAACTTATCATGGTTGCCCAAAACCATGACTTGTGAGAATGCCATAGGTGTGATATACTTGGATTTGATAATCAGAATTTATTTGAACACTTCTTCTTCTTCTTCTGCGTTCGTGGGCTGAAACTCCCACGTACACTCGTGGTTTTTTTGCACGAGTGGAATTTTACGTGTATGACCGTTTTTACCCCGCCATTAAGGCAGCCATACGCCGCTTTCGGAGGAAGCATGCTGGATATTTTCGTGTTTCTATAACCCACCGAACTCTGACATGGATTACAGGATCTTTTTCGTGCGCACTTGGTCTTGTGCTTGCGTGTACACACGAAGGGGGATAAGCCACTAGCAGGTCTGCACATAAGTTGACCTGGGAGATCGGAAAAATCTCCACACTTAACCCACCAGGCGGCCGCGACCGGGATTCGAACCCTCGACCTTCCGATTAAGAGGCCGACGTCTTACCACCCCGCCACAGCGCCCGTCCAATATTTGAACACTAAATGGTCATTGTTGATACAACTTTATAGTTCAGTTTTAAAGGGTAGATCTGTGTCTAGATTTACTCATTCATTTTGTTTGGGTGACTTATTTTTAAAATAACTCCCAATCCATAATTTACAATACATTTGCCTTTGATTTTTTTCTGCAGGGCAACCATCTGTGGGAAGTAAACACCTACTTTGAAACTTGGGTATGGTGCAGGGACACAGCCTGACAGCCAACAAGGACAGTACCAGAGACTCAAGGAGAGGAAGAAGCTTGTGGGGAGTGAGTCAACTCCTTCTCACCCTAATTTAGCAGAGGATGCTGTTGATGGCGACGGTGAAGGTACTTCGGATACAGCAGAACTGGCTGCTCCTCTTCCCGAGAGAGGTACTTACTGCCAGACTGAAACCTATGATAATTTTGCCTGGATTTCTAAAGATGAAGAAAAGCAGCAACGGGATGAACTAAACAGGCTGGTGCTAGAAACTCGGGAACTTAAAGACGAACTTGCCAAGAAAAAAATGACACTTGATTCTTTGAGGGACAATGACGATACTGTACGATATTTTACTGGGATTTCTAATTTCTTCACACTTGTTACATTATTTGATTTTCTTGCATGGCATTTGCCAACACACTCGCGCAGAGCACTGACACAGTTTCAAGCTCTCATTCATGCATATACGCCTTAACACACCTCTGCAACACCTGGCATACATCTTTTCTGTGTCAAGAACAACTGCCAGCAAAGTTTTTCACGAGACTGTGCATATCATGTACCACAGACTGCAGCCACTTGTTTTCTGGACAGACAGGCGAAGTATAAAGACAAGTCTACCGCCACAGTTCCTTCCCTATCCATGGAACAGAGTAGTCATCTTGAACACACACGGCCAGTACCGTGTAACTGGCCTTGGCACGGAACGATCCAAGGGGGGCAATCTCAGTCATCTCAAAGAGGGAAATCCAAACGCAATCCGCTTTGTTCGATTTTATGGGCTTGGACGATAGAGAAAAATAAGAAAAGCAAAAGCTGGAGTCCAGTCTGGACGAAACTGCTATCAAGAACGCAGAATTGATTTTTTCTGAGTTTTTTTTAGCCGTAAGCGCCATGTTTATCGGAGCAGGAAACTCTTCCATAGTGAGGCCCCTTTGTTGGTTTCACTGCGGCCGCATTGTGAACAGCAGTTAAACATGGCGCTTACGGCTAAAAAAAAACTCAGAAGAAATTAATTCTGCGTTCTTGATAGCAGTTTCGTCCAGACTGGACTCCAGCTTTTGCTTTTCTTATTTTTCTCTATCGTCCAAGCCCGTAAAATCGAACAAAGCGGATTGCGTTTGGATTTCCCTCTTTGAGATGACTGAGATTGCCCCCCTTGGATCGTTCCGTGCCAAGGTCAGTTGCACAGTACATGTACTGGCCGTGTGTGTTCAAGATGCAGAGTAGTGTCCATTATTGACTGTTTTGAAATATATTCATTGAGAGACCCTCCAGTGTTGATGCTAGTGCACTCACCTGGTCAAACTACAAGCACAACAATACAATTAAATACCTAATATCAATTACACCTCAAGGCCATATTTCTTTTATTTCTAAAGGGTGGGGTGGGCTTTCAAGTGACAAGCACATCACTGCAAATAGTGGGTATCTAGACAATATTGTACAAAATGATGTGATTTTGGCCGACAGGGGATTTGACATTAATGAACTAGTGGCTATGAGAGGTGCACAAGTGAAAATCCCTGCCTTTACAAGAGGGAAGAGTCAGCTTACGAGATAGTCAACACGCAAACTAGCTAATCTGAGAATTTATGTTGAGCGAGTTATCGGTATTCTTTGTGGAAAGTACAAAATTCTGAACTCTGATATTCTGACTGATCTTTTGTTTGCAAGGGAAGAGGAAGAAGTGGTAACACTGGACAAAATAGTCACTGTATCATCTGGGCTTGTCAATGTTTGCACTGGTATCATGTGATTCTTGCTGTGACGCTGCATAAACACAGCCTAGTGAACTGAAGGCATTGTTTAGACTAGAGAATATGTTAATTAAACTGTGTGTGGTGTATTGTATCTGATTCTGATGTCTCCCATGAGCAGTAGCAATAGTCTTTCTGTTATGTTTTCACTGGACGGAATCTTGAATTTGAAGATGAAGGCATTGTTTAAAGAATGTGTTAATTAAACTGTGGTGTATTGTATCTGATTCAGGTGTCTCACATGAGCAGTAGCAACAGTTTTTCTGTTATCATGTTTTCACTGGATGGAATCTTGAATTTGAATATACATGTGTATATGATCTGACCTGCTGCTATTTCCTTCCAATTCAAGAGCAGATTTCACTCTTTCTATCACACACACACACACACACACACACACACACACACACACACACACACACACACACACACACACACACACACACACCACTTTATACACTTTGAAATCATTTTGCATAAATGTGACATGTATTGACACAACTGACAAAGGTTGAATTATGCTGATTAACCTCAAAATAGCTCTACACAGGAAACAAGATAAGGAGCATTGAAAAATTAAATGGCCTACACTTGAAATGCGAGCACACATTTAAACTACCAATAACATGCAACTGCAAGCAACACTGAACATACCACTACCAGTATTGCAGGTATGAAGCCAAAGTGAAGAGAACACTTTCACTAAATGTTCAAAATTGAAATAACATACTGTGGGTATGTGAGTCATTAACTATTCATTATGATCAATAGACCTGTGCGCTTTTTTGCAGAAATAAGTGTGTTCAATTTTGTTGTCATCAAAACAGAACTAGTTGATAATAGAAACTAACTTTCAGTTCCACTGCCAATTTAAACACTGTATTACTTGACTGTACTGATGCAGAACTACGCTGGACCACACACTCTTATTTGTTCCCTAAATCAAGCAGCCAATCCGTGTCACTGGAAACATTGAACAAGGAGAATGAACAATATACCTGGCTGAATAAGTTGATAATCAAACTGCTCATGATTCTTTGTTATTCACAGCAGTGGATGTAAAACAATCACAAAATAAGGTCCTGTATGCATCATAATTTATACTTGTAGCACTTGATTTTGTATTGTGGTCGGTGATCCTAAACAAAATGTATGTAAGTGCGCATGATTTTACTTTAAGAATAAAATGAAACAAGAATGGAACAATTAATGACTTCTCTGTGAGTGTGAACTGTGATTTAAAACATTACATGCTCTCTTTTCTCTCCCTCTCTTCTTCTTCTTCTTCTGCGTTGGATGTATTCTCTCCCTCTCTACAACTTTACTACTGCCACTTTCTGTGTGTACAGTCATACATGATGTTTGTTTTCCCACACACATGAGCAAGCGAGTCTGGCATTGTCACTGTTTCTTGCTGCGTTTCACGGCTGGTGTTTGCAGCTGCTCCTGGTTCACATCCACTGCTTGTAGAGGCTCAGCTTCTCTGTCCAACTAGCTCTGGAAGAACTGCGAGTCTGAACACTTTCAAAGCTTTCTCCACACACATTGCCCAAAAATCACAGTCAGGCAATACTCGGACAATAACTTTATCCACAGTAGTCCACACCATGAAATCGCAGTAGGAGGAACTGGTCATAACAATCTGGCACTGTACTTGACTAAAGTATGGGTGGTCTTTGCGCAGACAAAGCATCCCCTCACTGTTAGATTCCAAACAGAAATGGCGGTCTGCCACAGCACACTCAACAGCTGACTCCTTGAAGGTGAAGGGACGTGTGTGCAGGTTTCTCCAACTCCGGCCATGCCGGTTTCTCCAACTCCGGCCATGCAGGTACAGTGTGCTGCCAGTATGTTGCCATCAGAAGTGGCGATGATCCAAGGAGAAAGTGCTGGTTCATTAAGGCGTTGTGAATGAAGAATCTGAAACATAAATTGAAGGTCGCACAAATCAGCATTCAGCTAGGTCAATCGAATGAATATAACTCTAAGACGCACATAATGTGCTTTACAATAACCTTAACAATGAAAAGTAAACAACAGATTTTTAACTGAATATGAACATGAAGCTCATTATAAATATAATATTTTGCAAGCTATTTCAAAATATAAATATATTCAAGACTATCTACAGCTTTTGTCGTAGTCCAGAATACAAACTGAAGCGAAGAATATATCAAAGACAAAGCCTCAACACAATATCCTGAACTGCAACTTGTGATATCTGCAACACAAGACAGAGAACACTCACGTTCATTCATTATAAACTGAAAGCACATTCTTACCTTTGCAGAAATGACAGAGTTCTGACAGCCATCAGGGCTGTAGCACTTGACATCCCTCACCCAGCCAGAGACAAAAAGTCGGTAGGAATCCAAACTGTTGTAAGCTTTTCAGCTGCTCACATGTGTATCTGTATGCACTCTTGCCAAGCACAAAATAATTTACGATGTTGATGTAACTCAGCTCTGGCAGATCGTCCGGATTTGCTGACCAGCACCTGGTTGAGAATGTCATACGGATCATTCCCGTCAATCTCCAAAATCTTCTGGTGGTATCGCCGCCTCTCCTCTGGTAACAATCGCTCAGAATATTTTCGCTTCTCGCCCGATCGCAATGTTTTGCATGAGGCAAGGGAAGTCACTCCAGATTCTTCTCGGAACGCGTCGGAGGCATTGTTTCCCGTTTTTCAACGGTTCACAGCTGTTTTTACTTTTCTCTTTGAAATGAAACGATGAAAGGAAGAGAAATGGAAAGACAGGCATGTTGTTGGGACATAAACAGAACAGAGAACATAAGGGGAAAAAAACTGTGTTTCAACAACTTCAAGCAAGAAAATGCAAACACTAAACACTCCCGGCAGGGAAACACCTTAATTGACCTTGACCTTTGACTGTGTTTGAGATCAGTTATTTTCGTACTCGGCTTGTAAAATAAACAAAATAATATCCAAACAACAGCTATTTTAAGATAAGAGTGTGTGGAGAGACCTTGTATTCAATTATAGTAATCACTGAAAGACATAAAACTTAGTTCAGAAGCGAATCCTAGAAACCCCTAAATAATGGAAAATGTGTTGGCTAAACAATTCATTGTTTACGTAAATAATTCATTGTTTACGTAAATAATGATTTATTTAGCAACATTGCTGATTCTTTATAAACAATGTAATATAAGTCTAAATAATATATTGTTTACGTAAATAAATCATTATTTACGTAAACAATGAATTATTTACGTAAACAATGAATTGTTTAGGTAAATAATGAATTGTTTACGTAAACAAAAAATTATTTAGAATTGTTTTACATTGTTCATAAACAATTACTTATTTAGCACATGAGCTTCTAAATAATGATTATTTAGCTAAAACTGGTGAAAAAAACATGAAAAAGTATCCAAATAATTATTTGACAAACGGAATGCCATACGTGCGTGCATGAGTGCGTGCGTGTGGGTGTATGTGTGCGTGCGTGCGTGAGAGTATTTGTGTGTGTGTGTGTGTGCGTGTGTGTGTGTGTGTGTGTGTGTGTGTGTGTGTGTATGTGTGTGAAATCAACTGTCGAAAAGCGTGTCTAGGAAAAAACCGTTCTAGAATAGAGGTTGTCGTGGTAATGGTGATATTCTTCAAGTGTTTCACATTTTTGTTGGTTCTGTTGGAGTGTGGGTGCTTGCGTGCGTTCGTGCGTGCTTGTGTGTGCGTGCGTGTGTGCGTGCGTACGTTGTTGTTTTTGTTAATTGTGTTGTTTTTGTTTGTTGGGGGAGAGGGTCGTAACATGTTAGAAAAAACAGCATTTGTGACGTCAATTCCCATTTTACCAGTGCAAGGTTGTAGTTCTGACTGTAAAACCGAGCGGTCTTAGCTTCACATTCCACTTTCTTTTTCTGATCTGGAAATCTCCAAAGCTGTGCATTCTCTGGGAGTTGAACTTCGCTCCAAGGTTATACTAGAAAGGGATAGAGACAGCAACGGCAAACTCACCAGATGGAAAACAGGTAGGCGGTTTCTCTACATTACCACTCCCCCCGAACCCCTCCCCCGTACAGCTAGCATAGGCCCCTTTAAAGCTACCCTCTACCATAGAGAACAGGCAAAGAGAGTCAGGCAACTGCACGCAGAATGTGGGCGCTGCTTTGAAAAGTCTCACTCGACAGCACAGTGCCTGTTAGGAAACGCTGCCGTTGCTGAGCTTTGGTTCAGTTTTGTGTGTTGCATGTAGTTGACTTATTTGTACTTTGTGGGAAAGTACCGATATTATATTTTGTAAACACAATATTTATGCTTGGACGAGAATGCAGGTGAACTTTCTAGTCCTGTCAAAACAAATTGTTTACCACGCTGTTTTAGTCGTGAGTTCGTGGCGTTCGTTCGGATTAAGTGCGTCGGCGCTTTTGATGTACGTCATAGAGAATGTCGCTAGTTTAGTCCATGCACGGCTCGTATAATGTAGTTGTATCATGTTCGGTCTGGAATATTCTCGAGATTGAGTATTTACTATATATGCCAGCGCGATTTGTATGTAAAAAAGCTTCTTTTTTAGTTCTTCTACGATGTGCAGTTGTATGTATTGAATGCTGAATAAATCCTCGAACTCAATTTGACGAGTTGTTTTCTGTTGCTGCGAAGACGGGCGACGTAGAATAAAAGAACACAACTATACGACGTTTGAGAACTTGTGGCAATCTCAAGTGTCGTGTAACAATTGGGGGCCAAGCCAAGGATCTACGTAGGAGGTAGCCATCAATCGGGTGTATCCTGAGGGATCAGTATTGAGACTACGGAACCGTGGATTCGGTGTGACTGGTGAAGAGTTTGGTAATCGCCGCAGCTCGGTACGGTGAGCGACGCCGGAGTGTATCGGGATTACAGAGGTTAGCTGCCGTTTGGACGAGACGGACTTCGTCGCGGAGCTAGTGCATTAATACTACGAAATACGACTGGGGTACGTCGTGTACGTATCGTGAGCAGAGTGCGCCGTCACGTTAGACGAGGAGGGTGGCAGCCTGCGTCTACGAAGGTGAACAGCGACGAGAGAAGCATCGGAGGTGCAGTAGAGACTGTGTTCTTTTAGAAGACTACATTCGTCTACGTTCGTGGCTGTGAAAGAATACAGACGAACGCACCGGAAAAGACCAGAATGGCTGAGTTCTGGGCAAAAGGAGTTGAACTGGGACTAAAAGGCAAGCAGCTGACGGAGTTCGTCGAGTCCCAGACACAACTGCTAGCGCAGCGTGAAGAAAGACAAGCGCAGCGTGAAGAAAGACAAGCGCAGCGTGAGCGTGAAGAAAGACAAGCGCAGCGTGAGCGTGAAGAAAGACAAGCGCAGCGTGAGCGTGAAGAAAGAGAAAGAGAAGCACAGCGTGAAGAAAGGCAAATAGAGCTGAAACGCTTAGAGCTCCAAATAAAAATGGAGATGAAGCGCTTAGAGCTTCAGACAGAAATGGTGCGTGTTCAAAATGAGCACGAGGCACCACGCCTAAGAGATAACCAGCAGCAAATGTTACACAAGGCACCGAAACTTCCAGCATTCGCTGACGGGAAGGACCAGATCGACTGCTACCTTGCAAGATTCGAGAGGTTCGCTGAGAGTGCTAGATGGCAGCGCGACGACTGGGCGATTCTACTCAGCGCACATTTGACTGGGGCAGCACTTGAGGTCTACGCTAGACTCTCAAACGATGACGCCAGAGACTATGATGTACTGAAGGAAGCTCTGTTGCGTTGCTACAACTTCACTGAAAGGGGCTACCGTCAACGCTTCCGCGAATGCCAGCCATTGTCTGGAGAGACACCGAGCCAGTTTGTGGAGCGCCTGTCGTCATACCTGCAGAAGTGGGTGGAGTTATCAGGTGAAGAGCAGTCATACGAGAGTCTGCGGGACTTGATCGTGAAGGAGCAATTCCTTAATGCCTGCCCGAAGGACCTGGCGACCCGCCTGGAAGAGCAAAAACTGCGGGGTTTGAAGGACATTACTGATGCTGCTGAGCGTTATCTCATTGCTCATGGAAGGACCCTGGGGACGTCAAAGTCAACGAAACCTTTCCAGAAGAGCAGAAACCAGGCAAACCAACCTGCCAAGGGACAAACGGAGTCCGCACCATCATCCAATGAAGGGCAGAACATAACGTGTTTCCATTGCAATGCCATGGGCCACCGAGTCGCCAACTGTCCCCAAAAGAAAAATAACGGACATGTCAATGACAAAGCGCAAGAACATCGACGGAGATATTACGACAACAAGAGGCAAACGAGTGGCTCGAACCAACAAGTATGTGCGAGCAGCGTCATACTTCCAAGGGCTGCCGAGCAAGTGGCTACACCATCGGACGTGGAAGAATGTATATCTGATGGCCAGCTTCTACTCGCCAATGGCAAGTCAATCTCTGTCGTCGCCAGCGCAGCTGTGTCAGTGTCGAACATGCCCGTGTCGAAGGGATTTGTTGAGAAGCAGGAAGTGACTGTTCTCAGAGATTCGGGCTGCAATGGGGTCATCGTCAAAGAGGATTTGGTGCCGACAGAGAAGTTCACTGGTGACTTCAAGTGGACGCTCATGGCTGACAGCAAATGCGTGAAGGCACCAGTGGTAAAAATCCAGATCGATACTCCATACTTCACCGGAGAAGTTGAGGCCGTCTGCCTGAAGAAGCCCTTGTACGATCTACTAATTGGGAATATTGGGGGTGCGAGACGTCCTGATGACCCTGATTTCGAATGGAGAATGGGCTCAGCTCAGCCTGCTGCTGAGGAGGAAGACCCACTGCCATTCGCGAATGAAGATATCAGCGAACTGTTACGAGATGACAGAGCAACTGTGCATCGCCGCGACCAGCCGCAGGTTGTAAGCGCTGTGACGACCAGAGCCCAGGCGAAGAAGGACAAAACAACTACGCCACTCAGGGTCACCAACAGTTCTGCAACTGCTGTCGTGGACAGGGATCGGCTGATTCAGCTACAGGAAGCTGATTCGACTTTAACAAAGTACAGGAGTCGTCCTGTCAAGGAGATGACTAAGGGCGAAGGCACTGTGCAATTTGAAGTGAAGGCCAAGATTCTGTACAGAGTGTTCCAGCACGCGAGAGTCAACGGTGGGAAGCCATTACGTCAAGTTCTGGTGCCTCAACCACTTAGGCGCCAGGTGATGGAGGTGGCCCACGACTCTATTATGGGAGGTCACCTGGGTGTCAAGAAGACATCGGACAGAATCCAGGCTGCGTTTTACTGGCCAGGACTGCATGCAGATGTGACTCGATTCTGCCGATCGTGCGGTATTTGCCAGAAAACCATACCTCGAGGAAGGGTCCCGAAAGTGCCGTTGCAGAAGATGCCTTTGATCGACCGACCTTTCAAGAGGGTGGCCATTGACCTCATCGGCGAGATAAAACCGCCAAGTGAAGCGGGTCATCGTTGGGTATTGACCCTGGTAGACTATGCAACCAGGTACCCAGAAGCCGTGCCTCTGCAGAAAATTGACACCGAGACTGTTGCCGAGGCACTTGTGGACATTTTCAGCAGAATTGGGGTTCCTGAAGAGATCCTCACAGACCTGGGGACACAGTTTGTCTCTGAATGCATGGAAGAGGTCAACAGGCTGCTGAGCATTCGTCACTTGACTACGACACCTTATCACCCGATGTGCAATGGGCTGGTCGAAAAATTCAATGCGACGCTTAAGTCCACGCTGAAGAAACTATGCAGTGAGCAGCCAAGGCAGTGGCATCGCTACATCAATGCCTTGCTGTTTGCATACAGGGAGGTGCCACAAGAGTCCACTGGATTCTCCCCGTTCGAGCTGATGTACGGGCGGACCGTGAGAGGCCCGATGCAAATACTGAAGGAATTGTGGACGAAAGATGTGGACACACCTGAAGTGAAGAACAGTTACCAGTACGTGTTCGAGTTGCGAGAGAAACTGGAGGAGACTCTCGAGATTGCTAGAGAGAACTTGAGAAAGTCTCAGGATAGTGGAAAGCACTACTACGACCGCAAAGCCGTAAACAGGAAGTTTACACCAGGTAACAAAGTGCTGATACTGCTTCCCACTGATCACAACAAACTACTGATGCAGTGGAAAGGCCCATACGAGGTTGAGGCCGTGGTAGGGATCAACGACTACAAGGTGAATGTCGGCAAGAAGTCCAAGATCTACCACGCTAACCTCCTGAAACTGTATGTGGAGAGACCTCCGGAAGCAGTACAGGTCGCAGCAAGTGTGGAAGAACCAGCCGACCTAGACGAGATCAACGGTGAGGAACTACTGGAGTTGGGAGACCTCCACAAGAAAGAGGGAGTGGATGACGTCAAGCTAGGACCTGACCTGACAGAAGATCAGCAGAAGGAGCTGCATGATTTTATGGGCGACTTCACCCATAGGTTCTCTGATGTTCCAGGCTCTACGTCCTTGGTCGAACATGAAGTCCACCTCACATCTGACGTTCCTGTTCGCTCAAAACCATACCCTATCCCGTTTCAGGCTCGGGAATCCTTGAAGAAGGACATCGACAACATGTTGAAGATGGGGGTCATCCGTGAGTCATCATCCCCTTACTCATCTCCCGTTGTTGTGGTCAAGAAGAAAGACGGCACAAACAGGGTATGCATTGACTTCAGGAAAGTCAATAAGATCACCGTGTTTGACCCTGAACCAATGCCGACGGCAAATGATCTATTCCGACAGTTAACTGGCAGTAAGATCTTCTCAAAGATCGATCTCAGCAAGGGATATTGGCAAATTCCTGTGCGCGAAAAGGACATACCAAAGACCGCCTTTGCAACTCCAGACGGAACGTATGAGTGCCTGCGGATGCCTTTTGGCATGGTGAACAGTGGTGCTACCCTTACGAGGGGAATGCGAAAAATGCTCAAAGGAATGAAGAATGTTGTGTACTACTGGGATGATCTGCTAGTCCACACGGAGACCTTTGCGGAGCATCTGGAGACTTTGAGGGAACTGTTTTCCCGCCTGACAAAAGCCAATCTGACCGTGAGACCCAGCAAGTGCATTTTGGGGACCGACAACGTTGACTTCATAGATCATTCACTGAAGGAAGGTCAAAAGGGACTTTTGTTGGAAAACGTCACCAAGATCCTCAATGCGCCACGTCCTGAAACCAAGAAGCAGGTGCGATCCTTCCTTGGATTGGCTGGGTACTACAGAGAGTTCATTCCAAACTTTGCCGCCATAACGGCGCCTTTGACGGACATGACCCGAAAAGGATGCCCCAACCGAATACTCTGGGGACCAGCTCAGGAGAAGGCATACCAGACCGTGCGCGACCTGATGTCACGAGACCCGGTGCTACGCCTTCCTGATACTGCCAAAGAGTTCATCTTGCGTACAGACGCATCGGACGAAGGGATCGGCGCCATGCTGATGCAAGAACATGGAGGTAAACCGTTTCCGGTCAGCTATGCCAGCAAGAAGCTGTCAGGAGCCGAGAAGAACTACTCGACCATGGAGAAAGAGTGTTTAGCCATCGTGTGGGGAATCAAGAAATTTGAACTCTACCTCCAAGGGGTGAAATTCGTGCTTCAGACTGATCACAAACCCCTCACCTACCTGAACTCTGCGAAGTTTGTGAATAATCGTATCATGAGGTGGGTGATGTACTTGCAGAACTTTGATATGCGAGTGGAATCGATCAAGGGTTCAGACAATGTTGGAGCAGATTTTCTCAGCCGAGTATGTGAGTAAAACTGTGTTCATTCTCCAACAGACTAATGTACATACCTGGATTTCAATCTGTTATGTATACATAATATGTGTACAGGTAGCGTTTCAATGATTGAAAGAAATTAGGTAAATTTCTTCTGGTGTTGGGGGTAATGTTAGGAAACGCTACCGTTGCTGAGCTTTGGTTCAGTTTTGTGTGTTGCATGTAGTTGACTTATTTGTACTTTGTGGGAAAGTACCGATATTATATTTTGTAAACACAATATTTATGCTTGGACGAGAATGCAGGTGAACTTTCTAGTCCTGTCAAAACAAATTGTTTACCACGCTGTTTTAGTCGTGAGTTCGTGGCGTTCGTTCGGATTAAGTGCGTCGGCGCTTTTGATGTACGTCATAGAGAATGTCGCTAGTTTAGTCCATGCACGGCTCGTATAATGTAGTTGTATCATGTTCGGTCTGGAATATTCTCGAGATTGAGTATTTACTATATATGCCAGCGCGATTTGTATGTAAAAAAACTTCTATTTGAGTTCTGCTATGTTGTGCAGTTGTATGTATGTAATGCTAAATAAATCCTCGAACTCAATTTGACGAGTTGTTTTCTGCTGCTGCGAAGACGGGCGACGTAGAATAAAAGAACTCAACTATACGACGTTTGAGAACTTGTGGCAATCTCAAGTGTCGTGTAACAGTGCCCCAACCCCGTTAAATGCAACCAGTGTCTAAAAGACAACCACAAAGCAGGTGACCCTGACTGTGACATGACCCCTGTCAACAACATGCCCCCTCCCCATCCTCCTCCCCCTCCCCCGTCCAACACTAGCACACAGCCCAAGGCGCCAGAGAGACAGAGACAACGAAGTCCCAGTACCTCTCCCAGCAGAGACAGAGGTCGCTCTAGGACGATGAAGCCTAAACATATCTCTGGGCAGCGCACCCTGCACAGATTTAGTAAAAGAGACGGCAGCTCAGCGAAGCGACAACGATCACGCTCTGGATCTCCACAACAAAACATGAGCCCGACAACGCAGAACACGAAACAAGCGAGGCTGTCAGTGTCACGCACATCCGACAACACTAGCGATGCAAACAATGACACGTGCATCAGGCCTGAAAACGAACTCAGCAACTCACAGGGTGCGGACAGTTCCCTATGCTGACCCGTAACCCGTGACCGCGCCCCCGTGTTTACGTGTGAGATGGTTTTTTGCGACATTATGATTGACGTGTGTAATGAATGGCGTTTCAATATGTTCTCTTAATGTGAGAGGATTGCGCAACAAAAGAAAAAGAAGATCATTATTTGATTTATTTAAAAAAAGAAAGTATGATTTAATATGTTTGCAAGAATCGTACATTACTGACGATGTAAAAGACCAGTGGGAGAGAGAATGGGGTGGAAAAGTGTATCACTCATCACAAACATGTCAACGAATGGGACAAATGATCCTAATGAAAAAGAGTTACAGTTGTGATGTGGAAATAATGTTTAAAACAGAAAGAATATTATGTGTGAAAATTATTTCGGATAACAATTGTTTTTACGTGGTGAACGTTTATTTTCCTAATAATTCTTTGGAAAAAAGTCAATTGTGGAAACAAGTAAATGAGTATTTAGAAAATTTAGATGGTGAGAAAATAATCTGTGGTGATTTTAATTGTGTTTTGAATAACGATTTAGATATTGTAAGTGGAGAAAAGCATAAAACGGTTGATGTGGTAAATTTCCAGCAATTCTTAAATAATAATGTCTTAAATGATGTATGGCGCCTGTTTCACACAGATGAAAGAGAGTTTTCCTGGAGTAGGAAGAATCCCTTTATAGCCCGTCGTCTCGATTATATTTTCGTTTCTGATCATTTATTTGATAAAACCCTTTTTTGTAATATCTTGTCAGTACCACACACAGATCATCGTTTGCTTGAACTCAAAATTCAGTTTGTAAATATCAAACGTGGTCCCTCTTATTGGAAATTCAATAACCAATTATTGAGTGATACATTTTTTGTTGATTTGATGAATGATTTGATTGATACCTTTTTATTAGAAAATATGGATACGAATGCTCACTTAAAATGGAAATTATTGAAAGTACGAATGCGTGATTTGTGTACAGCCTATGCAGCAGGAAGGAAACGAAAACAAACTAATTATTGTGTTTCTCTTCAGAGGGAATTAGATGAATCTGATACACTATTAGCCAATAAACCACAGGATGAGACACTTTTGATAAAGAGAGAAAATATTAAATCAGAGCTTGAGGTACTGTCACTGGAAAAAGCCAAAAGTGCCCAAGTTCGTTCCCGTGTCCAGTTTATAGAAGAAGGGGAGAAGAACACCAAACATTTTTTAAACTTGGAAAAAAAGTAAAGCCAATGTAAAAATTATGGACCGGTTGCAAACAAAAGATGGCAGGGTAGTAAATACACAGCAAGAAATTATGAAAGAACAGGTACGTTTTTTTAAAGATGCATATGAAAAACAATCTGAATTTAACGAAAAGAGCGCACAGGAATTTGTAAAAGATTTGAATTTACCGTTTCTCTCTAATGACCAAAAAGGCAATCTAGATTCTGATATTACCAAGGAGGAATTAACAGTTGCTCTAAAACTATTAAATAACGATTCAGCCCTAGGTCTAGATGGCCTCACTACCTGCTTTTATGAAGTATTTTGGCTGAAGATTAGGGATGTAGTTCATGCCTCCTTTATATCATCCTTTGCTAATGGTGAGTTATCGACCACTTACAAACAAGCTGTCTTGACAATAATCCATAAAGGGAAAGAATTACCCAGAGATGATTTCGGGAATTGGAGACCCATATCTCTGACTAACACAGATTACAAGATCCTCGCAAAATGTCTGGCAAGGAGACTTTCAACTGTAATTGGTGATATTATTCATGAAAATCAGGTTGGTTTTATGAAAGGTAGGAAAATTAGCACAATGATTAGACTTATTGATGACACCATAGATATTATGAATACAATGGATAAACCTGGAGTTTTATTGGCAGTTGATTTTCGACGCGCTTTTGATAGCATATCCAAAGACTTTATTTTGTTTGCTTTTGATAAGTTTGGTTTTGGAGACAATTTTAAGAAATGGGCTTCGGTTATCATGAATAACAGTCAAAGTTGTATTAATTATACAGGGTGGATATCTGAGCATTTCCCTGTGGAATCAGGCATCCGTCAAGGATGTCCATTCTCGCCGATGGCATTTATTATAGCCCTTGAATTGTTAGCAATTAAGATTCGTTCAGATGAAGATGTTGAGGGTATCCGGCTACCCATGTCACCTTTTGAGGTATCACCAATGAGGGCCCTAAAACTGCTCTTATATGCCGATGATGTCACCCTTTTTTTTACATGATCAAAGAGATTTGGAAAGAGCTTTACATATTTTAAACATGTTTAAAGCTGTTTCCAATTTAGAAGTGAATGTAAATAAAACTGAAGCCATGTGGATTGGATCAAACAAATACTGTACTGACCAATATTTTGGTCTTAAATGGAAACGGAAAGTAAAAATCGTTAATTATTTTTTCAAACAATATACCTGCGTCATCAATTGAAGACAACTGGTCTAAGAAAATTCAACGTATGCAACAAATAATTTTTAATTGGTCCAAAAGAAACTTAAGTATACAAGGTAAAATTTGCATTGTTAAAACCTTTCTTATATCTCAGTTCGTTTATATTTTCCAGTCTCTAGCAGTGCCTTATCATGTTTTACATCAAATTAATTCCATTTTGTTCAGGTTTATTTGGAAGAAAAAATATTCAAATACACGGGCGTTTGAAAAAGTAAAACGAACAATTATGTGTAAATTAAAAGATAATGGTGGATTAAATATGATAAATGTTGTGGATATGCACAACTCATTTATGATGTCGTGGGCTATTGGTCTGCAGAACTCTACAGACAATTACTGGTCTGTCACTCCTAGATATGTTTTTTTCAAATTTGGGTAATGGTTTGTCCTGTTTTGACTCTAATGCATCCTCCAAGAAGCTGGTTGGCGTTGTTAACTGCAGATCGGTCTTTTGGAGACAAGTATTGTTAACCTGGCTAGACAACAAACACATTTTGTATGAAAAGTATGATGCCACACCTGTTCCATTGATGAATCAATGTATATGGAACAACATGAATATACAATATAAACATAAATGCCTCTTTTTCAAAGATTTTATTAAATGTCATATTTATCATGTAAAGGATGTCATGAATGAAATCGGTGACATGATTTCATTTGAAGAATTATGTCAAAAGGTTGGTTATAAACCAGCCAGACAATTTGAGTATAATGCGTTATGTACAGCACTTAAAACAAAACTGATTAACGCATTGCCATACCGATATGTTCTGTTGCAGGGTTTGACTCGTATTGGTAATATTACACCAAGGGAAATAAGAACTGTTTTGGTTAATTTCGAGGTACAAACTCCGAGCGCCTGTTCTTTTTGGCAAAGAAAGCATAATGTTGTTCTGGAATCAAGACACTGGCTGTTAGCTGTTAATTGTACAAAAGAAGAACGACTGCGTCTGCTTCATTGGAAAATTTTACACAGAATTTACCCAACGAATATTTTACTAAACAAGATGGGTTTATGTCAAACTATACTGTTCAAAAAAAGAAACGCATAGTTGCTACTTGCCAAATTTGTTTTATTTTTCGAAAAAATTAACAGAAAATCCAATATTTAGATTATTTGTTTGAAATTTGGTATGGACACAGTTGAATGCACACACAGTTCATTTGCATCTTCAAATCAATCAGTCAATCAATACGATTGGGTGCCGAGGCTGTCAAGTCAGTAGGGGGTGTGACTGCCTTGAGCAGCAACAACTGCCCGGCACCTTCTGGGCATGGACTGGATCAGATGCCGGATATCTTGCTGTGGGATGGTGTCCCACTCCTCCTGAAGTGCCTGCAATAGATCGCGGTGATTTGCTGGCGCTTCTTCTCGCCTGCGCACACGTCTGTCCAATTCATCCCAGAGGTGTTCTATCGGGTTCATGTCTGGCGACATGGATGGCCAGGGAAGCACCTGGACATGGTGGTCGGTGAGGAACTGGGTGGTGAGTCGTGCTGTGTGCGGGCGAGCGTTGTCCTGCTGGAATATGGCATCCTGGTCAGCCAGAAAAGGAAGGGCGTGTGGGCGCAGAATTTCCTCCACGTATCGCTGGGCAGTTATGCGCCCTTGGACGTGCACCAGGGTGCTCCTTCCAGCGGTATTGATCGCCCCCCACACCATGACGCCTCCACCACCATGAACGGGTGCCTCATCCACACAGTTGGGCGCGTAACGTTCGTTTACTCTCCGGTAGACCCTCCTCCGACCATCATGTCGCTGGAGCAGGAAGTAGGACTCGTCGCTGAACCACACGTGTCTCCAGTGATTCCGGACGGTCCAGCGAAGGTGCTGGTTGCCCCACTGCACTCGGTTCTGGCGATGGCGGCGGGTGAGGACAGCTCCTCTGTGAGGTCTGCGAGCTCTCAAACCAGCTTCATGCAGGCGGTTCCGCACGGTCTGGTCCGATAATCGGTGTGGCCCGGGGAGAGCCTGGACAGAAGATGAGGCCGACAGGAAACGATTCCGGAGGTGGCGGAGCCGTATGAAGCGGTCGTGAGCAGCAGTTGTCGCCCTTGGTCTTCCCGCTCGTGGCAAGTCAGCAACGGAGCCAGTGGCTTGAAACCTGACCCACAGTCTACTGATGGTGCTCTGGGACACGTGGAAGTGCCTGGCGATTGCACTTTGACTTTGGCCTGCTTGTAAACGACCCAATGCAATTTGGCGGTCTTCTCTGCTCAATCGGGCCATCTTTCGTCGCTGAATTGTCGTCTGATTTCTTTGTGGCGAACAATCCGCTTTTATGGGTTTTGGAAGACATGGTGAGAGCTCAATATTCCCCGAGTTTCACGAGATTACACTGAAGCACGACGAGTGGTCATGCCAAATGAGCAATTTTGACATTGTAGCCACTGATAACGCATGCGTCACGTGCAGAGCTCACTTGTGGCAATGGACGAAAGGTCGACGACCAGATAAACATTTTCTGCAGTTTGGTGGATATCCTTGTAGCCATATAACTAAATTAACCAAATATTACAAGCTATGCGTTTCTTTTTTTGAACAGTATAATAATTGTGAAGTTTGTAATGAACTGGATACACTTGAGCACTTCTTTTTTCATTGTCAAGAGCTGAGGAACGTTTGGAAACTATGTAAAGACTTTATTTATAAGCAAATTTATTATAATATAACTTTGAATGAAACAGATATATTATTTGGTTTTTGGAATGAAAACTTAAAAAACGATCAAATTTACTTTATGAATTATTGTATTTTGATAACAAAAATGACCATAGGAAAATTTAAGTATGGGAAGAAGTTAGACTTACGTATTTTATTGGAATTAGAGTTAAACATTAGACAGAAGTTTATGTTTTGTATAATATAAAGTTGATTATGTTTTACAGAAAAAGACGAAGAAAGAAGGATGCTCCCCGCCTTATATTAAAAAATTTTTTTTTTAAAAAGCTTCACATTTCTGACACCAATTTGTAAAGCTTCACATTAACTCTAAGTGTTTGTGTCTTAGATGTTATACGTGTTTGTCAGGATGGCAATCACACCACAGGACGAACAGACACACAGAATATAAACTCAAGAAGAGGCAGGTGAAGTTCAAAATGGTATTGAATCAAAACAAATCATGAAAACAACTCAATACAAGGCGTAGGTTCTTTTTACTCATTTAGAAAGTATAGCTGCACATTGGTTCACTCTATTCCTGTAATTTTCATACTCCTTTAAAAAATATTCTAAGTCCTAAAATGGCTGAAAATTTGGGCATGACCCGTAGGTACCCTTAGTAAAATACGCTACTAAAAAAATATTCAAATTCCTAGAATGGCTGAAAATTTGGGCAGGGGTTCGGGGCCTGAACAAAAATAAAGTAAAAGAGCAAAGCGACGCCACTTTACTCACCGTGTGGTAACTTGGGACTGCGGAACTTTTGTTATCCCTGTTAGTTGAGTCCACAGGGCGGAATCTGGTATACCATTTAGACACTTAGTCAGGTTGGTTGCTCAGACTCCGGAGGACAAGTTAGAGTTGACAACAAATACTTCAATACTAGGTTGGGACCCGCCCACAACCGTTCGGTACTAAGGTTGGGACCCGCCCACAACCGTTTTTCAGAAGTATTGCTGTAGCTCTAAGTGGGAAGTCTGGTATACCATTTAGACACTTAGTCAGGTTGGTTGCTCAGACTCTCCCGAACCTTAACAACCTAACAGCTTATATACCTTCCATGACTGTCCCTGACGTCACAGCTGAGGAACCAATGAAAACGTCGCTCTGGGACCACATAACAAAATGGGGAGGGAGGGGGAGAGTTTCGAGGCTGCTGTCAGCCTCCTTAAAAGCTACAGTTAAAATCCCTCAAAAATACACAAAAACTCCTGCACTAAGAAAACTACATCAAAAACGCTATAAAGAATTACATCAATAAAATGGAACTTCTACGACGCATCATTTCATACCAAACACTCACAGGTGATCAACACTGCGAACAAAGTGCAAAACCTCTGACTATTACCTCGCAAAATAGTCATGTCACACCAAAAAACGTATGCAGTTACAAGTTAACCACAATCAAACACAGTGTATATTCAATAGGCTTCTCGTATGTAGATGATAAACATAACATCTACATTCTACTAAACAAATGAATACAGAATACATATTTATATCGAATCCATGAGTAAAAGAAAGATTAAAAGAAAAGAGAGAGAGAGAGAGAGAGAGAGAGAGAGAGAGAGAGAGAGAGAGGAGAGAGAGAGAGAGAGAGAGAGAGAGAGAGAACTCGAACTCGAAGTCGAACTCGAAAAGAACTCGAAAAGAGAGAGAGAGAGAGAAAATGTGTGTGTGTGTGTGTGTGTGTGTGTGTGTGTGTGTGTGTGTGTGTGTGTGTGTGTGTGTGTGTGTGTGTGTTCGTCTGTGTGTAACAAGTATTATTAACAAAAGCACTGCAACATAGAAGTAAAGAATCAGATCAAAAAGGAGGAAGGTGTTGGGGAGCCGGAGGAGGGAGGCGAGAGATGGATGCAGAAAAGACAATGCCCTCGCTGACAGCCCTCGCACACAAACAAAGGCGTAGGGGGTTAGCGACACGAGAGGTGACCGAGGGGTTAAAAAAAACCAATACAGAAAGGTTACATGAGGAGAGGGAGGAAAGGGGTTCACAGACTGGCCCCTCCGTCCTCCATAACTTGAATCCAGTCAGTTCGGCGCCATCGTGTCAGAGCCAATTTAATTCTACCGCAGGAGAACAATGAGAAAGGACTTGACCAAAACCTATGTCCAAACCCTTTACTAAGGGAAAGAACAAATCCGATTTTAAAGTGTGAATCTTAACTCCACACAGTTTCATTACTAACTCAGATAATATATTCTGCTCTCTACGCCTTCTCTTCTTCTTCACTCTATAAACTTTAAGAAGAAAATTGCACTACATTGCACCTTAAGAGGGCAGTCACACACGCGATTCAATCGTGGGATTTATACCCTGTCACGCGGGCGACTGAGTCGTGGAAAATGGCTACGACAAGTCTGCGGCTCAGTCTCATGCGATTCCCTCGTAGCTTTGAGCTTTAGAAGCTCTTGTTCTATTCCTGCGACCCAGTCGTCAGTCAATCGCAGGGGCAGAGCCAATCAGAACGCGTCGTTGCGGCCTTCACGCCGTGACGTAAAATAATGGCGGACAGCGTCTCTTCGTCGATTCAAAACTTTTTGGAAGAACAGTTCTCAGATATAAAGGAGACGTTTTAGGCGTGTAGAGCGGTCGGGAAACATTAATTGCAACTGTCTGGGAACTTTATTTCTCGCAAAGGCGTAATGCTGAAAGTTTTTTTTTAGAAAGGTAGAGCGATGTTCGAACATTAGCGTCTGCTCTCGCAAAGCGCGTTTGCCGTGTTCACTGTGACACGTCACTTCCGCCCCGCTCGCGTGGAGTTATTGTTCGTCAATCGTTAGTCAATCGTTCGTCGTGTGACGGGTCAATGGCCTACGATGTGATGTGCGATCGGCTCAAGATTGAATCGAGCGATTGAATCTCAACGATTGAATCACGTGTGTGACTGAAGCTTAACAGCAAGTCAGAACTACGGTGTGATGATATTTACGACTCTCTTTGAACAATTGAGTTCCATTTGGCTACCCGGTAATCGGGAATATGTGACAGGTCGTGTGCCAAACAGTCACGCCTAGCAGCTTGATTTCTGTAAGTGAATGTAGATTGATGTATGGAGCATAACATTATTTGATCGTACAGGAAAGCCATATGCAGGAGAATGTTCGCAGTCATCAGAATGTCAGACAGTCAACAATCAGGACTGTGTCCCTGACGACAAGAACCAAAAGCGCTGTCTGTGCATGCAGGATTATTTTCGTCTAACAGTATGTCAAAACAGTAAGTATCTGAAATGAAGTGTATGTGTGTGTGTGTGTGTGTGTGTGTGTGTGTGTGTGTGTGTGTGTGTGTGTGTGTGTGTGTGCTTGCGTACGAGCGTGTGTGTGTTTGTGTGTGTGTGCGTGCGTGCATGCGTGCGTGCGTGTGTTTATGCAGGCCTGTTTCATCATTTGTACGTTGAAAGCTGTCTTTTTATTTCACAGTTTGTTAAAATGCAGTGCAGGTCCACGACTGACAGCTCTTCGATTCCTCAGAGAAATAGTCATTTTAATAGTCATGTATGCAACAACGATTTCAGTGACATTTTAGTTACCTGTACCGCGGTAACATGTTAGCCTTTTTTTGTATCGTAAATGCAAGGAATGTACGGGTGTATGATTGTTATCCACACAAGGACAACTCCATTTTCATATGCACATCCTGCCATCTGACGGTCCTCGGGTTACAAGCCTTTTGGTGTCAAAACAATCTGAATATTTTTTTGAAAACACAGTACAATTTCAAGTTGAGTATCCTGTCAACTTTTTCAGCATGGTTGTTGTCACACTTAGCGTGAACACAAGCTACAGGGCATCACCCTCTTTAATTTCAGATCGTTACATGTTTATCTTTTGTTTTTTGTCGACCATGTTTTTTAACAGTATTTATATCTTTTGAAATCACATTTTATATTACATCCTGTTTGATATGTTTGCAATGTCGGTTTGAAGCTTGAAAGGTACTCTTTTGGAAAACCTCTCAGCTTTTTTTGGATTGAGGTAAAAAAAATAAAAGTGTTACGCCTTCACGGAAAACCCATTAGGGGCATGTGAGAAGGGGAAATCGTTGTTGAAAAAAAATGAAATAAAAATTGAAAATAGAAATGTAAAAAGAACAGGATGGATGGCTGTAGAGGGGGTGGGGGATGTGTGTGTAAGTAAATGCAGACAACTGACTGCCGACGGCTAGAGGTGACCTGAATTTGGCTAGGGACCTGGCTAGGTCGTCTTGGGTCAGTGGTTTGAATGGTCACTTGTTGGCTTTATTATGGCCTCCACCCTGAGCAGTCAGTGGCATTAGAATAGGCGCCTGGTAGACGCTTCGTCAAAACTTACACCAAAACCTTAAAACTTAAATGATTTAAACCGTGTGTTTCTTTTTTTCCCCACTACTGGATCGTTTATAATTCGATCAACTCTTTTTCACAAACCATCAGCACCACAAAACGTCCTCTCTTAAGAGATTTTTTCTTTTTACGTTTCCTCCTTTTTTTGAAAGCAAACCAAAGAACAATTACACAACCGAAAGGAAAATAAAGCTACAGAATGACTTTTTTCAGTTATATTTTGAAAAAAAAACAGACCCCAGACCCCGGAACCCACTCATAATTCACAGCCTTTTTCATTATTCTATTTTCCCACCTTTGTATTTTTGTTTTGAAATTTGAATGCTATATTTACACCTCATTCTTATGCCATGAACTCTCATACAAGCTAACATGTACACCAGTACCTGCAAGTTTCCCTTTTTGATCCTGACAATCTATAAATCTCTTTCAGGTACAGAGGGCTTTGCTCCCTGGCTTACTGCTAGGGACCTTGCCCTGGGCCTTCTTTTGTCACACTGTGCACGCACCACTGCCGCTGCCCCCTCCCCCTCCCGGATTTGTTGTTTTTCCAGTTTCTAATTGGGATCTTTATTGTTCGACCAGAAAATGTGTGAGATTGAAGGCATATGTACGCGCTCCCGTGTTTACAAAGTGTAGTTTGCCCATAATCGATGTCAAACGCACCATAAGACCATATAATGACGATATGTCACCATGCGCGGACCATAATACATGCATTACAGCTTGTTCTAGCCTCTGAAAAAGTGAGGATGTCAACAAAGCCGCGGTGTTAGCTCCCTTGCATCAACGTTATATGTGTTGCCAAATCTATAAATAGGACGATCCAGATCAAAATGAAAATTAACATATCTCAACATTGAAGGGGTCCTAGACCACAATATTTTGCAGGGAACTTAATTTAGCATGTCTCCAGCTGTTGGTAAAGCAATTAGCGTTTATAGTCATCGAGTACATATGCCTTTAAGATGTTTAGACGTGCAACTATCGTGTCTCTTAAAAACAACAACAGTAATTCGTATCCGTGGGAAATGGTTTGCGGCATTCTGTCTGTAGATGACAAGCCTGACGTTAATGTACCAAAATTAGTGTGGTTTCTCGACCGCATGACAGTTCATCCACAATGAAATGCATGTATTAAGACGTGCTTTTTTCGTGTCATATACATTTTGCTAGTGTAGGCTGTATGTGCAACAGACTATTACAACCAGTGGGGCGCATACCACACACCATCGAGAGTGGCCGAACAAAGATTTCCATCGCTATATCCTGCCAAGCTTAGGGTCACAGAGGGGAGTTATATATTAGGACGTTTAAAAAGTCAGAAATGATTAACAATCAGAACTTTAATATTAAAGAGTTGTCCTTTAGAATAAAACTATTTGATCCCTCCGAGAACGTATCAGTGTTTTTGACAGTCTCTTCTGGTGTGCATAGGACAGGAAGCTTGTTAACCTTCACCTTGGGTTTTTTTTTTTTACAGAGAACATACTGACGATTACTCCCTCGCGGCCAGGGCAGGCTCAAGAGAACAGCATCAATGTCACGTGGACCAGTCCAACTGGTCTAAACAGAGCAAGTCTTGAATATAAGGCAACCAGTACTGATCCCAGTGGTACCATTGTGCCTTCATCGTGGAGCGCGGACCCACATTATTACTTCATGAATCTAACTCCAGGAACAGTCTACACTATCAGTGTAACAACACAAACACAGAGCAACCCGGGCTATGGAACTGGCACTGTGGAACACAAGGGTCCTGATGTCAATATTTACACAAGTGAGTGAATTGTGGTTGGATTTGCTTTGCATAGCTCAAGCTTAAACCCGAGTCACACATAGACGCCGCTTCTACTACGATGGAAAAGTGTCCGAGAGCGTGGGCCACAAAAACGTGGGAGCGTGGTTTGATCGGGGTGGGATCTGCTGGGTCGGGAAGCTGCACGCTCTCCCAACGCTTGTTTTGAACGTGCACAAAATAAGCGAAGCCGGGTCGTGGCCAATACAAAGCGGGGCAAAGCCTTATACGGAACGTAGTGGGAACGCCATTATCGTACAAGTAGCGTCGAAGCATCGTGGTGCGATCTCTGTGGTCGTGAGGCCTAAAAAAAAAATAGGTGTGGTTACGGTAACCCGACCTACCCTATTTTTAGGGGCCGATCCTATAACTTTTTATTACATTTGTCAAAAAAAAAAAAAAAAACCAGTGCAAAAAACGCAATGAAAGCGAAAGCGCCCGTGTCGCACACTTATTTCCCTGTTACCGTACTTTCCCGGTCATAAGGCGCGACTTTTTTCCTCGAGTTTGAAAT